>NC_027755.1:11138460-11167725 GCF_000695525.1 Brassica oleracea var. oleracea
CGGACAACGGCCCATCTTTGGTCCCAAAAGACTTGAACCCAAAGACTGGTATGACGGTTTATCCGCGGGAAGAGATAAATGTCAAATTTCCGAAGATAATCACAAAGAAGAAGGAAATATGGGAAAGCCTGCTTCGCGACAAATGTGGCCCGAGAAGAGGTAAACCGACCAAAGGAGGAGTATATAAGGATGACCTAGGACGAAGAGAAAATGAAAGCATTCAAAGAGCAAACTTAATACTTAGAGCAATTTAAGCATTTTTCCGTTTTTACTATCGAGCTGCGACTCGACTAGGTTAGAACTTAGGTGGCTAGACTAGCGAACATACCGACAGCTCTCGTGGCCTAGGATCTTACCTGTTGTTCACGCTCAAACGTGAATTCGGGACTAAGACCTCTTTGTTCTCTTTTCGCTCTTTTACGATTTATTACTTTCGAATCTTTCATATTGATTGTGTTGTGCGTGGCCCAACAGATAACCGGGACCTTCAGGGAAGGCTAGGTTAACTTGGCTTTCCTCCGATTAACAAAACTCGACGGTGTGAATTTCGGTTCCCACAAGAAGTTGCTAGGATCCTCGTAGAATTGCATGAGGGGGACTGTGGATCCCACTCCAGCGGCATAAGTCTTGTGCTAAGAGCCAACGATGGCCAAAGACGCCAACAAGCAAGCTAAACACTGTGATCAGTGTCAAAGGCATGGTCCAGCTTCCAAACTCCCTCCGGAAAACCTCAAATCCATATACTCACCATGGCCCTTCAGAAAGTGGAGCACATATATAGTGGGAAAATTCCCTACAGCGCCGGGGTAGAAGATCTTCCTCCTGGTAGTAACTGACTACTTCTCGAAATGGGTCCAAGCAGAAGCACTCAGCCGAACAACCGACCTTCAGATCCGAAATTTCCTGTGGAAAAATGTGATCACCCGCTTCGGGGTTCCACAAGAGATTGTCACCGACAATGGACCACAGTTCACGAGTCACAACTTCAAGGATTTTTGCAAAGATTGGGGCATAAAGCTCACCTTCGCCACACTCTGACACCCTCAGTCCAGCGGACAGGCCGAGTCCACGAACAAGACCGTGGTTAACATGTTGATGAGGCGCTTGGAGGGTTCTCACAGGAAATGGGCAGAAGAACTACATGGAGTTTTCTGGGCCTACTGGGCCACTCCCAAGACGGCGATGCAGGAAACTCCCTACTCGTTGGTATACGACACTGAGGCCATAATAACCACGGAGATGCACGTGAGAACAACTGTCTCAGGGTCCACCTCTCAAGAGGAGAACGACGAACTGATGTCACTGAGCCTTGACCTGCTCGACGAAAAGAGAGGGGCTGTTCAACTAAGAAAATGGTCCTACCAGCAAGATGTCGCCAAAAACAACAACAAGAAAGTCAGAACCAGGACATTCCAACAGGGGGATTGGGTTCTGCGACGAGTAGGCGACAGCACCAAAGATAAAGCAGCAGGGAAACTCTCCCCCGGGTGGGAAGGACCCTATACGATAATCGAGGTGCGGGAGAAGGAGCCTACACGCTGCAAGAAAGCAAAGGTAAAATACAACCAAACTGCTCGAACGCCCTACACCTCAAAGTTTATCATTTCTAAGAAAGATATCCGGAGCATGATTTCTATTAGTTTACTATATACTATTTAAGCACTATGGTTTCCTACTCCTATGTATTATAAATGTCCAAAGACAAAGCTTATATAATAAAATAGGTTCCGACTATAAGACTAGTAAGAAAACCACTATACTTAAAGGGGCATACGAGCTGGATCAGGTCCCAAGAGACCTCCGATCCTGGCCAACCCTTACCAGGAAAAGTGGCACGTCCACAGAAAAACAAATGGGTATGAGACATAAAGCAGGAATGGGTCTGCGCAAACCTGAATATTCTGTCAAAACTACCTAAAGCCCCGGTACAGCCTGCGTGTCGGGGTCCCTAGAGTACCACATGTGAAAAGTACATGTACTAAAACGCTACGTGCTACACAATACATGGAACACATGGTATAATTGCAAAAGTACTGACATACAGGGAGCAAAAGTGCAAAAGTCCGAGAGCACATTAAAATCCCTACTTATCCAGACGTGGAAAGTAGCAAAGTCTGGCGCTTGGATCACTACACCAGGTAGATCCCCACCAGCACCCCCTAAGTCTGATAGTGGCTTCCTCCAGAAATAGCATGCAGCATAGGAACTCGATAGTGGCCAGCTTCCGAGTGGTAGAATGCCAGATACGAACTGGTACTGGTAGTAGTCTTGCCTAGGAAGGCAGAGTACGGTCCCTGCAAAACCAAACATTCCGGGTTTCCACGGGAAGTTCGGGTCCAAACACGATCTCAGGATCTAAAGGAGAACCTCCGAGTTACCAAATAACCTCTGGGTCCAAATACGATCTCAGGATCTAAAGGAGAACCTCCGGGTCCAAATACGATCTGAGGATCTCAACAAGAACCTCTGGGTTCCCATATAACCTTCGGGTCCAAATACGATCTCAGAATCTAAAGGAGAACCTTCGGGTTCCCATATAACCTCCGGGTCTAAATACGATCTCAGGATTTAGAGAAGAACCTCTGGGTTCCCATATAACCTATGGGTTCTAAGTCTGTATTCTAAAAAGCTTAAACCTCTGGGTTCAAAGTTAATCTTGTAGGTTCTAGCTATAATCTCCGGGTCCGGGGCCATCCCGAAAAACCCTGGAGCAATCTCCGAGTTCCAAGAACGACTTCCGGGTCCTAACGACATCTCCTAGCTCTAAGGCAACGCTCTGGTTCGACAAAATCCAAGAATACCTAACCTACCGGTTCAGAAGATAAGATTTGTTGTCCCCTAAAAGAGAATCACAAGTGACCTACGTACAAAAGGAAGACATCCTTGCAGCAAAGAAAACCCGGTGCAGTGGCCGGGTCAAACGAAGACGACGGAGAGACCTTAGGAGTAGATCCAGAAGCCTTGGATTTCTTCTTAGAAGAAGAGGGAGCTGGAGCAGTCGTTGCTTGGCACTTGCTACTCCTGATAAACTGAACTTCATCATCATTCTTACTAGGGGCAGCCCGCTTGGGAGCAGCTCTCTTCCCCGACATTACCTCGATGGCTTTCTTGTACTCCGCCAATGCTTCCTCGCCCTTGGATCCGTACATATTAATTGAAGCATGACTCATGAACTATTCGCGAGGAACAAGAGGAGAGGTAAGGACTTACACCAGATGCTGCAACGTTCCAACGCTTCTCAGCTCACAAGAAGGGAGATCTGGCGTCGCTCGATGGGAAGCTTCAATACTCATTCAGTCGTCCTTTTTCCTAAGAAAAAGTTCACTAGAGGCACATCTGCAAGAGGAAACAAAACTTATTAGTATCATACTGCCAAAAACAGCCGTCATGACTCCTATAACCCACCATCTATGCGCCAAACAGAGGAAAACCCCGGAAGACGCATGAAAGCAAACTTTTCGGTCCAACGACCATCAAAAACTGGATGGCGTTTCCGCTCTTTCTTCGAGATTTCCTGAACTGGGAGCTCCTTATTGTGAGGATGTAGATGGTACCTTCCCTCTCCCCCATTCAAAGGAGAAATGGAGTAGGAATACAGGCCTTCGGCGACTCCGATAACAAGGCCCTCGAGATCGCCCAGATTCTGCATAGCTATTAGAGTCCTCCAGGAGGGAGGGTTTAGCTGACCGGGAGAAATCCCTAAAGCTTCTGACACCTTAGTGAAGGACCCTAAGATCGGTTGACTTGACTGGATCAGATTTGATATGAACTCCGGATGGAGAACTAGATGGATTGAAGGGTCGCACGAAGGTTGCGGAAGAGCCTCCGATATTCCCGACTTCAGTGGGTTCTTGATATGACTCACAAGTCCACCAAAACAATAATCTCGAACCGTTGCCTGATATGACTCACAAGACCAACGAATTTGAGAGGTGTTTGCTTGGATATGACTCACCAAGAAACAAAGAAAAGTTCTAGACAAAGAACAAAGAGTTTAACTCAAAAGCTTAGACAAAATTGATTGCTTTATTACTTAGAAGAGATTACATACTTATAGAGTTTTGTAGTCAAAGACAACAAATAGAATTGTAGGAAAACAAGACATAGAAAATATAAACTTGACTAGATCTGGTCAAGGCACGGAAAATGGAGAATACTAGTCAAGATGTCCGTTCGGCTCCTGTCCAGATTCATCCGAGCTGGTTGTGTCCAAGGCGGAAAGGATCAGCACATGAGCGGGACAACCAGCAAGGGCCGCAGGATGTTCGGATCAGACAAGTTGTGTTCCAGCATGGCCCAAGTCTTCTGAGAGCTTAAGGATCCTTGCCTTAGAGAAATATCCAAAGGAGAAGTCCATGATCGGATGGAACAAGGAAGCTAGATCATCAGCACAGTCGCCGGTGCATGCGGTATGAGCCAAACAGGCCAAAAGAGAGAAGCTATGGTCTGAATCGGAATTGGCTCGTCCTAAGTTGATTCTGGCTTGACCATCAGCCCTAGTTTGTCGAGTTGGCCGGGAAAGATGAGCTTCAGTTCGGTCAGTTCGATTAACTTGTCGTGGATCTGCCCAAAGCTCCAATCCGGACGTTCGCGGGTCGATCCAGTACACGGCCCGATCGGTCTGTCTGGTCTGGTCGGAAGAGCGAACCTCAACTGGGACGTCTGGAACGTTCTGATCTTCATGCTGGTCTGATTCGTCGGTCTGGTCCATGGACTGGGGCACATCATTCTCTCCTTCTTTAAAAGGATTTGTCCACAAATCTGGATCATCTACAAGAAAATGAGAAAGATCAGACACATTAAAGCTTGAAGAAATATCATACTTACCTTGTAAGTCAAGCTGATAAGCATTCTCATTGATCTTTCTAAGGATTTGGAATGGACCATCGACCCGAAGCATGAGTTTAGACTTTCTTTCTTCCGGAAACCGTTCTTTCCTTAAGTGAACCCAAACAAGGTCACCCTCCTTAAAGATCACCTCCTTTTTCTTTTTGTTGGCATATCTTTTGTATCCTTCGGTTTTGGCTTCAATGTTGGCAAGAACATGCTCATGTAACTTCTTGATAGTGTCTGCTTTCCTCTTGCCATCTGTACTAACTCTTTCACTCAAATGCAAAGGCAAAAGATCAAGTGGAGATAAAGGATTAAAACCATAAATGACTTCAAAAGGTGAAAACTTAGTAGCAGAATGCATAGTATGATTATAAGCAAACTCAACATGAGGCAAACATTTTTCCCAAAGCTTAAGGTTTTTCTTAACCAATGATCTAAGCAATGCGGACAAAGTTCTATTCACAACTTCAATTTGACCATCAGTTTGTGGGTGACAAGTCGTAGAAAACATCAGTCTTGTTCCTAATTTAGACCACAAAGTTTTCCAAAAATAGCTAAGGAACTTAGCATCACGGTCAGAAACAATGGTCTTAGGTATTCCATGCAATCTAACAATTTCCTTAAAGAACAACTCAACAACTTGCACAGCATCATCAGTCTTATGACACATAATGAAATGAGCCATTTTCGAAAATCTATCAACAATCACAAAGATGGAGTCTCGGCCAAATTTAGTCCTAGGCAAACCAAGAACAAAATCCATAGAAATATCTACCCAAGGATGAAAAGGAATGAGTAGAGCCGAATACAAACCGTGATTATATGCCTTGGTTTTGGATTTTTTGCAGACCACACATCGGCCACAAATCCTCTCAACGTCCTTCATCAAGCTCGGCCAGTAGAAGTGATCATAAACCGCCTTGTATGTCTTCTTGACTCCAAAATGTCCCAAAAGACCTCCTCCATGAGATTCCCTGAGAAACAACTCTCTCAAAGAACATTGGGACACACATAAATGGTTATCAAAGAACAGAAATCCAGAATTTTGATAGTACTTTCCGTAAGCCACTTTGGAACACTTCTGAAATATTTCTTTGAAATCCGGATCAGTCACATACAAGTCTTTGATAAATTCAAAACCAAGTAGTTTTGTTTCAAGGGCTGAAAGAAGAGTATACCTTCGGGACAAGGCATCAGCCACTACATTTTCCTTACCTTGCTTGTACTTGATGACATAAGGAAATGTCTCAATGAACTCAACCCAACGTGCATGTCTCTTGTTTAGCTTCTGTTGACCTTTAAGATGTTTCAAGGACTGGTGGTCCGTGTGGATAACAAACTCCTTAGGCCAAAGATAGTGTTGCCATGTTTGTAGAGCTCTCACCAAAGCATACAGCTCCTGGTCGTAAGTGGGGTAGTTGAGTGTGGCGCCTCCAAGCTTCTCACTAAAGTAAGCAATGGGTTTCCTATCCTGCATCAAGACAATACCAATTCCGACTTCGGAAGCATCACATTCAATCTCGAAGGTTTTAGAAAAGTAAGGAAGTACAAGTAAAGGAGCATGAGTCAACTTCCCTTTTAGCAACTGAAAGGCTTCTTCTTGAGCTTGTTCCCATTTGAATCCGACATTCTTCTTGATCACTTCAGTCAGAGGAGCAGCAATGGTACTGAAGTCTTGAACAAATCGCCTATACAAGCCGGCAAGACCATGGAAACTCCTTACTTCACCCACGGTCGTTGGACTAGGGCAATCTCGGATGGCTTTGATCTTATCCTCGTCCACTCTAAGTCCATCTGCACCTACAACAAAACCTAAGAAGACCACATGATCTGTTCCAAAATAGCATTTTCCAAGGTTAGCAAACAAACGTTCTTTCTCAAGAACCTCAAGAACAGATTTCAAGTGCATCTTATGTTCATCCATGTTCTTGCTGTAGATAAGAATGTCATCAAAGTAAACTATAACAAAATGACCAGTGAATGCTCTCAAGATATGGTTCATTAAACGCATGAAGGTGCTAGGTGCATTAGTAAGACCAAATGGCATAAAAAGCCACTCATACAATCCTAGCTTCGTTTTAAATGCAGTTTTCCACTCATCACCTTCTTTCATGCGAATTTGGTGATAGCCACTTTTCAAATCTATCTTAGAGAAGACACATGAACCATGCAACTCGTCAAGCATATCATCTAGCCTAGGAATGGGATGCCTATAATGTTGTTCATGGCACGGCAGTCCACGCACATGCGCCAAGAACCATCCTTTTTGGGCACAAGGAGAACTGGTACGGCACAAGGACTGAGGCTTTCCCGGATGTAACCTTTCTCCAGAAGGTCACCAATCTGTTTCTGAAGTTCGAAGTTTCTTGGTCTCCACCGGATTGGTACGGTAAGCTGGTCGGATTGGTAGGGACGCACCTGGAACAAAGTCTATCTGATGTTCAATGCCTCGTACTGGTGGCAATCCTTTAGGATTCTCATCTGGAAAAACATTAGAAAACTCCTGCAAAACATCTAGAAGTTCACTCGGAATCTCCGGTGCATGGTCAGAAGAAGAAGCCATAAGAGATTCTTTGTACACAAGTAAAAGAAATGGATTCTGAGAGTAAAGAGATTTCTTGATCTGACTTCGCTTAATATAGAAATTGGAGTTCCGTTGGGATGATTCAGGTTCATCTGGCTTGGGTTCTTTGTCACGGTTCCTCTTGAGTTGGATCTGATCTTGATGAACCTCCATTGGTGTCAAAGGAACCAGCGTGATCTTCTTTCCCTTATGATCAAAGGAGTGTCGGTTTGTGAAGCCATCATGCACGGCCCCCTTATCAAATTGCCATGGCCGGCCCAAAAGAATTTGACTTGCGTCCATAGGAAGAACGTTGCAAACAACCTCGTCCTCATATGGGCCAATGGTAAGGGGGACGGTAACTTGTTCTTTCACATACTGTTCTCCAGCCTCGTTTAGCCATTCCAACCTGAAAGGATGAGAGAGAGGCCGAGTAGCATGCCCTAGTTTCCTGACAAGAGTGTCACTAGCAACATTAGTACAACTCCCACCATCAATAATCAAAGAACACACTTTTTCAGAAACTAAACAACGAGAATGAAAGAGATTCTCCCTTTGTTGTTTTTCATTGGTTTTGGGTTGAACACTCAGAGATCTTCTTGTGACAAGTAGAGGACCATGAGCTGGATAGTCGAAGCAAACCTCCTCATCAAAGATCGGATCAGAATCAGCATGAACGGTCGGATCAGACTCATCGACCAAGCGGCCGTCCGTCTCATCGAAGATAGACTCGACCATGCCCTTCCTAGCAACGAGTAGGGGTCCGTGATGCGGATATCCAAAGGACTCGTCCTCATCATCAAAGATCAGACAAAGATCCTCTTTGTCCTCCTGTTCATCCTCAAATTCAACTTCTCCATTCTCCATGAGAATCATCACCCGTTAGTTGGGACAGTTTTTGGCAAAGTGTCCTAGACCTTGACACTTGAAGCACCTAATGTCTCTTGCTCGGCCGGAAGTCTCCACTGCCTTTCCTTTGTCATCACGAGCAGGAACATCGGTTTTAAAAGCATTATGTGTTGTGGACGAAGACTTACCTTTGTCTTGATAGCTTGGCTTAGTAGCAAAGGCCAGTTTGGGAGAGAAGGCCCGTTTGGAAGCAATGACTGGTTTTGAGTACCTCTTCCTCTTGATTTGTTGCTCGATCAAGATGGCTTTGTGTAGCATCTGTTCCACACTACCATACTCTTGAAGCTCCATACGGTCTTGAATGTCACGGTTGAGGCCTGAAAGAAATCAAGCCATGGTGGCGTCCAAAGGCTCATCCCTGTTCGTCTTGATCATCAAGATCTCCATCTCTTGGTAATAGTCTTCCACATACTTGGTTCCTTGAAGCAAGCGTCTTAGCTTCTGGTGGAGGTTGCAGTGATAGTGAGCAGGCACGAATCATTTCCTCATCAGCATGGTAAGCTCGTCCCATGTCTCAATCGGCCGTTCACCTGTTCTCCTCCTGTAAGTCAAAACTTGATCATACCAATTAATAGCATAGCCAGAGAATTCAGTAGTAGCAAGTCTTACTTTCCTAAGTTCAGAAAAGTTTTGAGAATCAAACACATGCTCAATTTTCCTTTCCCACTCAAGAAAAGCATCAGGATCATTTTTGCCATCAAAAGATGGAATTTTCAGTTTCAATCCGTTCAAACTATCATCAGTATGACCAGTTCTAGCAAATGGATTGACATCACCTGGATCTCGGTTTCTAGGAACTCTTCTTGGACGGTATGCGGATCTGGCCTCATCTTCTTGAAAGTCCTCCTCTTTGATCTCACCGTCGGACCGGTTGTTCCTTCGCGGACGGTCTCTTCTTGCTCCGGTTCTAGGATGAGTTTGGTTGGCCTGAAGCTCATCAAGCCTCTGATGAATTTGATCTAAACATGCGTTCAACATGTTACACATAGAATCATTCAAAGAACGCATTTGAAGGTTAGACAATCCAGCAACTGAGTTTCCGGGACGGTTTCGTTCATCATCACTACTCATGGTTCCTGAAATTTCCAAAACACAAAACGTTAGTTAAAAATCCTCACTCTCAAAGTGTTTGATCCTCACCCACTCATGTGTTTCTCTCATAATTTGGATAGTCACACAAACAAGTTTCCACTCAATGTTCTAAGAAGAACAAATCAAAGAATCCCAATGGACAATTTCCAAGCAAAACACAAGGGAATTTCTTAAGAGAGAAAGATAAGAGATTTTGGTTTGGGAATCCGTTTTAACCACCTCAAAGGCTGGATTTCTCCTCAGCCAGCATGCTTTCTCTTCCACCACCAATCCACAAAATCGAATTCATTTTTTTTTTTTAATATCAAATCGTAGAAGAAGAAGTGTTTATGAAGAAATGGAAGATGAGAAGATGGAATGATTCAGAAGATACCAGACGACTGGCTCTGATACCACTTAAGGACCCTAAGATCGGTTCACTCGACTGGATCAGATTTGATATGAACTCCGGATGTAGAACTAGATGGATTGAAGGGTCGCACGAAGGTTGCGGAAGAGCCTTCGATATTCCCGACTTCCGTTGGTGCTTGATATGGCTCACAAGTCCACCAAAGGAAGAATCTCGAACCGTTGCTTGATATGACTCACAAGACAAACGAATTTGAGAGGTGTTTGCTTGGATATGACTCACCAAGAAACAAAGAAAAGTTCTAGACAAAGACCAAAGAGTTTAACTCAAAAGCTTAGACAAAATCGATTGCTTTATTACTTAGAAGAGATTACATACTTATAGAGTTTTGTTGTCAAAGACAATAAATAGAATTGTAGGAAAACAAGACATAGAAAATATAAACTTGACTAGATCTGGTCAAGGCACGGAAAATGGAGAAGACTAGTCAAGATGTCCATTCGGCTCCTGTCCTGATTCATCCGAGCTGGCTGTGTCCAAGCCGGAAAGGATCAGCACATGAGCGGGACGATCAGCAAGGGCTGTAGGACCTTCGGATCGGACAAGTCAGTCCGAACCGCAGAATGGGTGAGTATATGACATGCCCATTAATGCATCCGGAACCCTTTAAAAAATCTCGCACCAGCCTCGGGTCCGCATGAAGAATCAAATTCAGCGATCCAGCCTTTCTTCGGGTCATAGCACCAAATCCCCAAGCTTCACCATCTTCGACAAGAATCAGCGGTTCAAGAAGACATCGCTAGGCCCCAGCCTAACACAAGGAAACCGGTCCTCCTCCGGGTTTAGAGTACGGCTCTGGCCTGAGAGGAACTCGGGATAGCGGGATTATTGGAGCGACGTCCTGCCTAAGGGAATCATGCTGAGAATGAGCAACTCCGGTTGACTTGAGTGCACAGGTTATAACCCGAGTTCGATGACGAAATCGAGAAATAAGGGGCAAACGGTTGGGAAAAAATACTCAGGTGTTGAAATTCCCCCATACCCCAGGCAGGACATCGGACTCCGGGTCCCCGCTAGGAGATACGCTGGGTCCCCGCTAGGAAACGCTCCGGGTCCGACCCTCGTTACCATTCGCTCCTCCGGGAGAAATTGAAATCTTCCGATACGGGGAACCTTCCATATTTCTGAATATGGAAGAGTTTAACCCTATTGGCTGATGAAGACCGACCTCAAGATGATTGAATAAGGGGAGCCCAAACCCTAGAACAAGGAATCAACACTTCGAGACTTAGAGATTAGAGCTAGCCGGCTAGAACTAGGGTTCATACTCAATACATTGTAGTTCCGGCTTGTTTACTCAATAAAACTTCTCTTCAAGTCTTATTCTCTTTAATTCATACAAAATACAAGGCTTATCTATCGTTTTGTGGTGCTCACAAATATCCTACACAAAAAATCCCCTAACACATCCTATGGACCATCTGGAGCGGTTCGAGGATTTGGTTTCCGCCATTAAAGCCTCTGAGAACTATCTCTTTTGCAAGTTCTTCAAGTACTTACTATATGGAGAAACTTCGCGATGGCTTAAGCAGTTACCACCAGGATCTCTTACATCCTGTGCTGACATCAAGAACATATTTCTGCGTAATTTCTTTGATGAGTCACGTGCTGAGGACTTAAGGAGCAATATTCCTACATTCACATAGGAGCTTACCTAATCATTCAGAAGCTCCTGGATCAGATTCAAGTCCTTTCAGAGATACTGTTCACACCATGGATTCAACGAAGTGCAGCTGCTTAGCACTTTCTTCAGAGGCATCGCGCTGGCATATCAGATGGCTCTAGACACTGCTAGTGAAGAAAACTTCAACACTAGGAATCCAAAAGAGGCTGTGAGACTTATTGAGAACTTGGCATCCATAAATAGCACCAAGAACACTTATTTTGAGAGGAGAAAATCGACCACCCTTGGAAAGGAGGAGATGGACGATGTTAAGGCTAAGCTGGATAGTGTTCACAATCTTTCCAAGAAGCAGGTTAGCTTTGCAGAGAATGTAGAGACTGTAGATGTCGATAGTGACAGAGAATTCGAGGAGGATGTGAACTTCATCAGTGGCACTGGTGTTCAGAATCAGAAGCCTGTAAATCAGAGTGGATACAGAAACTCCTATGGCAATGGACAGAGGAGTAACTTCAACCAGAGTTCACAATACCAGAAATCCTACAGCAGCAACTACAACAACAGAAACAAAATAACTTTTAGAAATTCTTGCTATTAGAACATACCACCACAGACTCGAGAGAACAAGATAGAAGCAATGATCGATTAAGTTCTTGAGGGCCAAAAGAAGCTGATGATGAATTTCAATGGGAAGATAGATGCTGTCTATAATGAGCTGAACTCAAAGTTTGAAACTTTGAATACACATGTGAAGAAGTTGGAGACACAGGTGGTTCAAACTAGAGACGTGATAGGCCATGGATTTTACCAACTTTTAGCCATGGTTTATAGGTGTTTTTAATAACTAATTACTATATTCTAGAGTCTATTTAGTATATTTATAGGGTCAGAAGTGATTTGGAAAAGTGATGATTTTGGAGTATTTTAGAGATATTTGGAGAAAGCATCCGAGCTGACCATCGAGCAAGACCATTGGTCGACATTCATAGACAATAATCGATCTATACACATCCTGTGACAACGATCGACGGTGAAGTGCGCAGAAGCCCGTTTGGTTCAAGCCGACTTAGAGCCCAAGACTTCACCAATTTACAAGATTACCCTTGGTGATTTTTAACCTAATTATATATAGCTTGCCAACATGTTAGAGGCAAAGTGTGCTTTCTTGTTTTACTATTTTCACATAAAAGGTTTTCTAGGAATTTTAGTAGATTGGAGAGAAGATCCAAAGAGATGTGTGATGGGAACTCCATTGATATCTATCTATTTATCTATGCAGTTTTTATACCTAATTACTGTCATGAATTGCTTAGCAATGTCTGAGTAGTTCTCTTGTTAGGTTTACGGTTTAAATAGGTTATGAGGGATTAGCCTCAACTATAGATTGCTAAGTTGTGATATTCATCATTAGGATTGTCATTAAAGCATGTTTCTAGTTTAGCTAGCTATAACTTGATCTAGGTCATCACATGCATCTCACCCTGAATCCATGCTAATTGAGCAAATATTGCTAGAGTAAGGCGAGAGCTGATCTAGGAAGCTTAGTGAGCAAATTCAACCCGCACATAAACCTTGACTAAACGCGTCGATCGATATTCCAATCAAACAATCGATCGACGGAACAACAAGTGTATAGATCAATATTCCTATAAAATCATCGATCGACACTTACATCTGGTCAATAGACAAACCTAGAAAGCGAGAGCCGATCGTTTTTTTTTTCATAAGTGTTGAGCTCTATAATGTCATGCATACAACTTATTAGGCATCTGTAGGATTATAATCCTGTTTACCTGAATAAAAACCCTAAGTCTAGCTATTTTCATCTAAGTACCAAAACCCCAATCAAATCAATCGAGCAACTGCCTTCCTCACAAACCTACTATTTATAGTTAGTCATAATCAACCTAGCTTAATCACTATGATTAGATTTATTAGGTTCCCTAGCTCCCTGTGAATTCGATCCCTAAATACTACAACTGAAACTCTTATTTGAGAGAGTAATTCACCCCTTAGGGTAATTTGAATGAGATCAAATTTGGCGCCGTTGCTGGGGTGCTTTGATCGCCTATAGATTTTGTCTGATTTAGTCTAGGTTAATTCTTAAAACCACTTTCTGACACAAAAATTTTTTCTTGTCTTTTCAGGTGCATGCCTAGCAGTACAGGAAGCAACAAGGAAATTCAACTGCTATTCTCATCAGATCCTGCAAGTTTGGAACGTTCAATCAGCAAAGGAAGACGCTCCTCATCGATCGACAACAACCATTGTTCGTCGCTCGATTTTCGTCGACCACCGTTGACCCAAACACCAGTTTCGTCGAGCGACACTCGCTCACCACCGTCGACCGAAGGTACTTTTCCGTCGACCAATATCTTCCATCCGACGTCAATCGATACTTCAGTCCAAACATCGATCGATACTGAGACGCGAGACATGGTTGCGACTTTGATTCTTGTACGAGATGATAATGGAGACCTGCATGACCAGGAGGGTAATCTACGTAATGGAGCAAGTCAGAGGATAGATGATCAGGGGGATGCAATCCCTGAGTCCGATACTGATGCTACCGGAGCTGATCAACATGTAGATGAAGCTGCTCGACCCAGAACGTTGGCTGATTACAACCGTCCAAATCAGTTCTATGCCAACAGATCCGCTATTCGTCCTCCAACTATCCAGAGAGGCGATTTCGAGTTGAAGCCGCAGTACTACACACTCGTGGGACAGACACTCTACTGTGGGTTATCTAACGAGCATCCTATGGACCATCTGGAGAGGTTTGAGGATCTTATATCTGCTATAAAAGTCAATGGAGACCCTGAGGACTACCTACTTTGCAAGCTATTCAAGTACTTACTTGCTGGAGAGGCTTCGTATTGTCTTAAGCACTTACCACCAGGATCTCTTACATCCTGGGCCGACATCAATAACTCATTCCTCCGTAACTTCTTCGACGAGGCACGTGCTGAAGACTTGAGGAGCAAGATTGCTACATTCGCGAAGGAGCCTACATAATCATTCAGAAGCTCCTGGATCAGATTCAAGTCTTATCAGAGGGACTGCCCACCCCATGGATTCAATGAAGTACATCTGCTCAGTACTTTCTTTAGAGGCATCACAGTGCAGTATCAGATGGCTCTTGATGCTTCCAGTGATGGGAACTTCAACACTAGGAATCCCTTAGAGGCAGTGAGAGTTATCGATAACTTGGCATCCAGCTTGCAAAGTATGTACTCATTCCAATTACCAGACTCGAAGAGATCTACAGCCATCCTTGGGAATGATCAGATGGATGAGGTGAGGGCAAAGCTGGTAAGTGTTCACAAGCTTCTCAGGAAGCAGGCTTGCTTAGTAGAGGATGCAGATGCTGTAGACACATAGGATAGAGTAGAGGAGGATGTCACCTTCATCGGTGGAACTGGATTTCAGAGGTCTGGAAACCAGAATGGAAACTTTTATGGAAATGGACAAAGGAGTAATTTCAACCCGAGTTTGCAGTACCAGAAACCCTACAGCCAGAACTACAGCAACAACAACAACATGAGTTATGGAAACTCATCTTACCAGAAGCCACCACCACCTACTCAGGAGAGCAAGATTGAAGCAATGCTTGATAGGGTTCTTGAGGGACAGCAGAGCATGACGGTGGACTTCAATGGGAATATCGATTCTGTCAACAACAACCTGAACACAAAGTTTGAGATTGTGGGAACCGAAATTCGCACTGTCGATTTTTGTTTAAATTAGGAAAGTCAAGAAACCCTAACTTTTCCAGAGGTCCCGGATTCTCTGCGAGAGCCAACGACAAGTAACCAAATAAATGAGGAAAATATGCAAAGACAATAAAGCCAGTTTAGAAAGAGTTGATCTTATTTCGAATCTGCGTAAGAGCGTTGTGATCATTACAAAAGATTACAAAAGCTTCGGCCGCAAGAGCTGTCAGCGAGTTCCCTAGTTCTAACGACCAAAAACCTTAATCCTAGTTGAGTCGCAGCTCGATAACAACATACGAAAAAGATATGAAAAAGGTTTTGATTGATTTCGGACTGAACCTTATGAAACGCTGCCTACGTACTGTGGGAACCAAAATTCTCACCGTCGATTTCCGTAATCGGAGGAAAGTCAGGAAACCCTAACTTTCCCTGAGGTCTCGGATTCTCTGCGAGAGCCAACGACAAGTGACCAAATAAATGCGGAAAATATGAAAAGATAACAAAACGAATTTATAGAAAATGTAGATCTTATTTCGAATCCGCGTAAGAGTGTTACGATCATTACAAGAGATTATAAAAGCTTCGGCCGCAAGAGCTGTCAGTGAATTACCTAGTTCTAGCAACCTAAAACCTTAAACCTAGTTGAGTCGCAGCTCGATAACAGAAGACGGAAAAAGATATGGAAAAGGTTTTGATTGATTTCGGACTGAACCTTATGAAACGCTGCCTACGTACTGTGGGAACCAAAATTCTCACCGTCGATTTCCGTAATCGGAGGAAAGTCAGGAAACCCTAACTTTCCCTGAGGTCTCGGATTCTCTGCGAGAGCCAACGACAAGTAACCAAATAAATGAGGAAAATATGCAAAGACAATAAAGCCAGTTTAGAAAGAGTTGATCTTATTTCGAATCTGCGTAAGAGCGTTGTGATCATTACAAAAGATTACAAAAGCTTATTGATACGGCGTCGTCTTTGTTGAATATTCAAACCGGCTATGCGGCCCATGCTGTTTAAGTTAACCATTGTCATTTCGCACGGTCCATTTGAAATCGTAGAAAGACGTACTTTGATGGTTTTATCGTTGCGCCGACCGCTCCATGCCGGCCAGGAAGAACGAGGAGCTGATCGCCTCGTGGCGACCCGGGGAGGCGAGGAACTGGTCGCCCATGGCGACCGCGAGGAAGACGCGTGCCGGTCGCCCGTGGCGACCGCGAAGGAGGCGACGCCGGTCGCTTGTGGCGACCGCGAGGGAGACGCATGCCGGTCGCCCATGGCAACTGTGAGGGACCATGGCGACCGCGAGGGAGATGACGCCGGTCGCCCGTGGCGACCGCGATAGAGACGCATTGCCGGTCGCCCGTGGCGACCGCGAGGGAGGCAACGCCGGTCGCTCGTGGCGACCGCGAGGATGGCGTGTTTGGCCGTGTGGCGACCATGAGGGCGGCGAGTCAATGGTCGCCTGTGGCGACCGCGAAGGCGGCGAGTCAACGGTTGCCCTGTGGCGCACGGGTTAATCTTCGTAGGCTCGGGCCTGGTTGTTGCGTATTATCTTGAAACCTTGATCGTATCCCGATCTTGTTCTGAACGTCTTTATGATCAATCGTGCGAGTCGTGGGATGCTTTGGTTAAGTTTATCGCTGATTTTTGAAGTTCCGAAGGTTTTTAAATGTTAATCCTGTCATGACTGGTTTTGACCCCAACAAACATTTAGACATTGATTCCGTCGTGACCGATTTTGACCCCAACAGTTAGCCCCCCAGCTCGTTAGAATTGAGATCTTTTAGCGTGAGGTTCTAGCGAGTGGCTTGGCAAGTTAGGCAAGTTAGGAAAGTTAGGTGGAATTAATGGTTGGAAAGGTCCGTCGTAAGTGGTCTTCTCGTTCTTCTGAGAGTGGAATATGATAAGATTGGGGCTCCGCCTTGTGAAGGCTGCCTACGTACCCTTGTCGAAGGGATCAAGCCTTTTGTAGTTTGCCCTGGAGTTGAGATTCTTAAGACCTGTTTTCCAGTGAGACCTTTATGGTCCAGTTTATATGTCGTGTAGAGGTTATCAGGCATGTTGCTGCCGATGGCATTTTATATTGGGGTAGAGGGAATACTACGAGTTGTCATCTCGTAATCTAACTCTGTGTGAACTGCTTTTTTTGTGATCTGTTTCGAGAGTTTTCTGCAGTGCATAAACTTGGGGGATTTCTGATGATGCACGAATATTAGCCAAGAGACAAATTATGGGATCTCGTACCAGGGTGTTTGCTACTATGCGTAGAGATGTTAGAGACCAGTGTGCTGGGTTTAGGGTAAGACCTAGGTCTAATCACGGCTTTATGGGGGTGCAATGACTACTTCGGCTTATGTTTCCCGTATAATTTTTGACCTGATTCCATCCCGCTTTAAAGTCCACGATATGTTCTCGGCTTACGTGAGTTGTATGGTAGAAATCGAGCATCTCTTCGAGGACAATTTTTAAGTCTCCCGAAAGTGCTGACCAAAATTTCGGATTTTTTTTAATATAGCGCTATTACCCTTGTGTCGGGTGTACGAGAGCTATCTCTACGAGATGGCTAAGTCTGTTTAGGACGTTAAGAGTTCGTTGTGATCAGAAATAAACTTATCGGTAGATATTACCGTTTTTGAGTCTTCGGGAAGAATACGTGTTTGAAAAGATGTTAGTATGTATGAATGTTTGGTCTTCCAAGAAGGTGCCTTTATCGAGGAAGGTAATTTTGTCGTAAAATGGTTCTTCAGGCGTCTGCGACGTCTCTCAATGCTGAAGATTTATTTTTCTTTCGTATGCCGCGTTTCGTGCTCGAAATGTTCGCGGGCTTGAAGATGTTTCGCGATATTGTAAGGTTTTAGTCTTAACCCTGCGTTTGAGAAACATTCAGGTTTGTCTACAGATGTTCGCATCCAAAACTGTTGTTCATTTTGGGATGCTAATAATTTGATTTGTGATCGAGGAATTAGGATCGAGGGGTTGCGTAAATTTGTCCCTGGGAAGAAGTGTTTTCCTTCGTAGTCCTTTGGGCAGTGTTGGCTTTCCGAGATCTATTTCGTGTACATTTGAGGATGTTTCGTATAGATTTAGAAGCTCTGTTACGAGTTTTCCTTACATGCCGCATTTTACGTGTAAAACATAGCGTGCTATAAAGTTATCGGTGGAACGTATTGAACTTGGTCGACTGTCGACAAGTTTAGATTTTCTGTTAACCGTTTGGTTGTTAGGACTGAGTTTTATTACGAAGAATTTATCATATGATTTTTGACTATGGGTTATACGATAATTATTTTATTAATAGTCACATGACATTTTTAGACAAATCGCATATCGTCGTTTAGCCGTTAAGTGATGGAGTGATGATTTCTCAAATACTTTGGCTTGTCATGAAGGATGTGTTCACTCAGATAGCCAAGGACGTTGTAGGTCAGGCATTCTATCGTGGTACTTTCGTGTTGACATTAAGGTCATGTTAGTTTACGATTGTCTTTAAAGGGGATGCCGAATTATGGTTCGGATTTTTACTGGAAGGCGTAATTGACCGAGGGCCAAAGAGCTCTTTTCGAGATTGATAGGCCAAGTTTGCCGGGGTTATCCATGTTAATATGGCCGATGGTCATAGAAAACGATTCTCCGCCCTAGGTTTCAGTTATACGACGAATATTTCGTATAATGTTACCTATAGTCTTATGAAAATCAATTTTTTTTTGCCTGAGGAAGACGAAGCCCAAGAGGTTTGCTACATAACCATTGTGGAGTCAGCTGCGGGATGACTGCCTTCTCGGATGTGGCCGAGGGAAAAGAAAGGCAGAAGCCAGCGAGCCGCAGGGATAAAAAAATGAGATCTATTATATCGTAATGCGAAGAGATAAAGTTTAGATTGATCATCGAAAATCAGATCTTACAGCTTTATGTTTGCTATGCAAAATATACTTCTTCGTAAAACCTATGATGTTTACTTTCGAAAGTTTCTTCGTAAGACTTGATCTGATAGTACGAAGGTCTTTCACGTAAGTAATGGGGACCGGTTTTACGAAGGTTGTAAATCGGTGATATGTATACATATGTCAAAGTAGGGTTGTTTCTGTGGGTTTTACGAGAAACGTTTCTGCTGTGATTTCGATCTTAGGTGAAAGTTGCTTGGAGTTACTCATGGAATGTTACTGAAGTTTATTTCACTACGATCTAGTCGCAGAACGTTTTTCATAGGCTTTTTGAGAGGATTCTCATGACACATTCGTTTCCGGAACGAATTGGTCGACCAGAGGTAGATCTAGCCAACGATTGGGAAGAAAGTGTTCCTTTTAATGTGCACGATGCTACATCTATTCTCGAGTTTTCTTCGTCGTAAATGTATTCGATGCTTTTCCGTGACTCACTTGGTACAACGGAAACTGAAAGAAATGTTTTGGTGCTTGAAGATTTCTCATAGAAATTTTTAAACGAAACTGGCTTTATAAAGCCGGAAATGGCTTCAAGACTTTGGCTAATCGTCGATTTTCAGTTTGATATTGGTACAGGTTTTCTATACGCATGATTGCGACAAGAAATGCTGTATAGTCTTTGAGATTATGTTCATGATCGTCCGGATATCTTTCTAGCGTTTAGACGAATTTTAGATTGTCGTTTGCCTATTTGGGACGATTTGCATTGACGAAAGCGATTTCTTGATGATTTGCAAGAGATTTTGAAGTTTGGGAGTATACGAGTATAGTATACGTACCCACTCCCCTTTTTTTTACGAAAGAAAACGGTTGAACCGATACTTTGAAGGGTTGTGTACGTTTCTTCTTCCGAGGTTTGGAATGATCGATAATCTGGGTCGATTTAAAGACGACGCTGGGACTGTGATTTGGTTGTTTCCAGGTTGACGACTTGGAATATGTCAGTTTTAATAAAATCACTAGAAACGAATCGGTGTTAAGACGACGTTCGTTTCTCTAGTTTTTTCTCTCTTTAGGAAGCGAGCTGGATATTGGTGGCGATCGTTTCTCGATTTCAGAGATTTTAGATCTGTTTACAAGATCTGGCTGAACAGTTATGGAACGATATATCGAGACAGGAAAAATTGCCTAAGACATATTTCGCTATACTATCCACCTAGGTTTTAAGTTCCCTAAAGTTCTATGGCAATCTCAAAGGCGTTCTTAGTAATTTCCTACGAAAATTCCAAGTCTGATTTCAAAAATTTCAAGTCGGAAATACCTTAGTTCTCTCGAAGATTCGGGTTAGCCTCTTCTCCGTTTTGCTTGCTCATTTGCCGTTACTCTTTTCGTGTCTGTCTGCCCACTTCGAATAGCAAGAATATTGATTCTTCCTGTACTTCTCTGCTTTCCTGGCCGCGTTTTGGCTGCTGCCAATATTGCGGTTTTCGTGATCCATGTTTCAATCTTAGTATTATTGGATTTACGAAAATGAATAAGCATCTTGTCGAAAACTTTTTAGCGTTTAGGAATAGTCAGGGACGATCGAGAGATGCCAAGGATGATCAGGAAGACTCGCCAGGTGATGAGGTTTTGGCCACAGATCAAGGCGCGAGAGGAAGGATGGTGAGACCGTGGAGAGAGGCGGATGGGCGAATTTTTATTCTCGGATTTCGCTCCATCTCTTTACTTAACCGAGACTCATTTTCTACGATCGTTGTTAGATTTTCGAAGGTTGTCATATGTTGCCAATTTTAGTTTTTCGTAAGTTTTTCCAATAAATAATATCGAGTTTAATTTTACGACAGTTATTCCGCAAAATGTTTTCGATTTTAATTTTACAAAACTTGTTTCATAAAATGTTGTCGAGCTTAATTTTTACGAGATTTGTTCCGTAAAGAGCTGTCAAGCATAATTTTTACGAGATTTGTTCCGTAAAGAAGTTTTCAAGTTTTGGCTGTCCGAGAGCCGTGACGAGGTTAATTATTACAACCAAGCTTAATAAGAAGTCGAGTCTTTTGCTCAGGAGATTTTGTCGAGAGTGTGTTGAGAAAGATTTCGTACAGAAACGCAGTCTTTGGACGTTTAGTTCGAGATAACCGTTTTCGACCCCAACAATGTTTGCGTCTTGTTGTCGATAAAATATATCAATAACTCATCGTATAACCTTTTCAATAAAAATTATACGAAATTAATATTGCGAGAAATATTTTCCGGGAACTTTTAGACTTTGATTCCGTCGTGACCGATTTTGACCCCAACAGTGGCTTGGCAAGTTAGGAAAGTTAGGCGGAATTAATGGTTGAAAAGGTCCGTCGTAAGTGGTCTTCTCGTTCTTCTGAGAGTGCAATGCGATAAGATTGGGGCTGCGCCTTGTGAAGGCTGCCTACGTACCCTTGTCAAAGGGATCAATCCTTTCGTAGCTTGCCCTGGAGTTGAGATTCTTAAGACCTGTTTTCCAGTGAGACCTTTACGGTCCAGTTTTTATGTCGTGTAGAGATTATCAGGCATGTTGTTGCCGATGGCATTTTATATTGGTGTAGAGGGAAGACTACGAGTAACGTTTTTAGACAAATCGTAGATTTTCGTTTAGGCGTTAAGTGATGGAGACATGGTTGCTCAAATACTTTGGCTTAGCATGAAGGATGTGTTCACTCAGATAGCCAAGGACGTTGTAGGTCAAGGATTAGACCATGGTACTTTCTTGTTAACATGAAGATCATGTTAGTTTACGATTGTCCTTAAAGGGGATTCTGAATTCTGGTTCAGACTTTTACTGGAAGGTGTAATTGACCGAGGGCCAAAGAGGGCTTGTCCAGATTGATAGGCCAGGTTTGCCAGGGTTATCCGTTTTAAGATGGCCGATAGTCGTAGAAAACGATTCTCCGCTCTAGGTTTCAGTTAGACGACAAATGTTTCGTATAATGTTACCTATAGTCTTATGAAAATTGATTCGTTTTTCTCTGAGAAAGACGAAGCCTAAGAGTGCGGAGTCAGCTGTGGGATTGCCTTCTCGGATGTGGCCGAGGGAAAAGAAAGGCAGAAGTCAGCGAGCCGCAGGGCTAAAAAATGAGATCTATTAGATCGTAATGCGAAGAGATAAAGTTTAGATTGATCATCCAAAGTCAGATCTTACGGCTTTGTGTTTGCTATAAAAAATATACTTCTTCGTAAAACCAGTTATGTTTACTTTCGAAAGTTTCTTCGTAAGACTTGATCTGATTGTACGAAGGATTTTTCGTGTAAGTAATGGGGACCGGTTTTACGAAGATTGAAAATCTGTGATATGTATACACATGTCAAAGTAGCGTTGTTTCTGCGGGTTTTACGAGAAACGTTTATGCTGTCATTTCGATCTTAGGTGAAAGTTGCTTGGAGTTACTCATGGAGTGTTACCGAAGTTTATTTCACTACGATCTAGTCGGGGAACGTTTTTCATAGGTTTTTTGATAGGATTCTCATGACAAATTAGTTTCTGGAACGAATTGGTAAACCAGAGGTAAATCTAGCCAACGATCAGGAAGAAAGTGTTCCCTTTAATGTGCTTGATGCTACATTTATTCTCGAGTTTTCTTCGTCATAAATGTTTTCGATTCTTTTCCGTGACTCACTTGGTTCAACGGAAACTGAAAGTAATGCTTTCATGCTTGAAGATTTCTTGTAGAAATTTTTATACAAAACTGGCTTTATAAAGCCGGAAAGGGCTTCAAGACTTTATCTAATTGTCGAGTTTCAGTTTAATATTGGTACAGCTTTTCTATATGCATGATTCCGACAAGAAATGCAGTATAGTCTTGGAGATTATGTTCATGATCGTCTGGATATGTTGCTGGCGTTTAGACAAATGTTCGATTGTCGTTTGCCTATTTGGGACGATTTACTTTGACGAAAGCGTTTTCTTGACTATTTACAAGAGTTTTTGAAGTTTGGAAGTATACGAGTATAGTATAGGTTACCTACTCCCCCTTTTTTTCTTTTTACGAAAGAAAGCGGTTGAACCGATACTTTAAAGGGTTGTGTATGTTTCTTCTTCCGAGGTTTGGAACGATCGACAATCCGGGTCAATTTAAAGATGATGCTAGGACTTTGATTTGGTTGTTTCCAGGTTGACGACTTGGAATATGTCTGTTTTGAGAAAATCGCTAGAAACGAATCTGTTTTAAGACGACGTTCATGTCTCTAGTTTTTTCTCTCTTTAGGAAGCGAGCTGGATATGCGTGGCGATCGTTTCTCGATTTTCAGAGAGTTTAGATCGGTTTGCAAGATCTACCTGAACAGTCATGGAACAATATACCGAGACAAGAAAAATCGCCTAAGACTTAGTTTGCTAGACTATCCACCTAGGTTTTAAGTTCCCTAAAGTTCTACGGCAGTCTCAAAGGCGTTTCTATTTCTTAGTAATTTCCTATGAAATTTCCAAGCCATATTTCCAGTCGGAAATACCTTACTTCTCTCGAAGATTCGGGTTAGCCTCTTCTCCGTTTTGCTTGCTCATTTGCCCTTACTCTTTTCGTGTCTGTCTGCCCATTTCAAATAGCAAGAATATTGATTCTTCCTGAACTTCTCTGCATTCCTAGCCGTGTTTTAGACTGCTGCCAATCTTGCGATTTTCATGATCCATGTTTCAATCTTAGTATAATTGGATTTACGAAAATTAATAAGCATCTCGTTGAAAACTTTATAGCGTTTCGGAATAGCCAAGGACGATCTAGAGATGCCAAGGATTATCAGGAAGACTCGCCAGGTGATGATGTTTTGGCGACAGATCAAGGCGTGATAGGAAGGATTGTGAGACCGTGGAGAGAGGTGGATGGGCAAATTTTGATTCTCGGATTTCACTCCATCTCTTTCCTTATCCGATATTTTTGTTCTACGATCGTTGTTAGATTTTCGAAGGTTGTCAAATTTTGCAAACTTTAGTTTTACGAAAGTTTTTTCCGAAAAATAATATTGAGTTTAATTTTATGAAAGTTATTCCGCAGAATGTTATCGATTTTAATTTTACGAAAGTTGTTTCGTAAAATTTTGTCAAGCTTAATTTTTGCAAAGGTTATTTCGCAAGATGTTTTCGAGCATAATTTTTACGAGACTTGTTCCGTAAAGAAGTTTTAATGTTTTTGCTGTACGAGAGCCGTGACGAGGTTAATTATTGTAACAAAGCTTAATCATAAATTTTTCTCATATCCGTGGGATTGATCCGTGGAAGTTTCGAGTAGTTTTTTCCGAAGTAATATTTAGGTGACAAACATCGACAACTTGCGGAATTTGTTACTATGGAAGTGATACTTGAGTTCTTACGAAATCTTACGCTTCAGAGAACGTTTTAGCGGTGGGGATACGATCTCCCGTTTCGCTTTATTTAGTCTTCGTCAGCCGTTTTAGGTTTCGAGTGATTCTACAGAAATCAACTTCGTTTCTCTGAAAGTTATTTGGAAGAAGTACAGCCGTAGGTGTTTCGTAACCGATTTGCTGCGCTTCCTTTTTCTACGATTAATCTAGGGTTTTTCCGAAAGATATTCGGAAAAAGTACAGCGGCGAGTTATGTACCCGATTTGCTGTGCTTTCTTTTTTTCCGCGACTAACCTAGGGTTTTTCCGCAAGATAATCGGAAGAAGTACATCGGTGAGTTATGTACCCGATTAGCTGTGCTTCCTTTTTCCGTGATTAACCTAGGGTTTTTCTGCGGTTTTGGGGAGAGCAAGTTTTACTTTTCCGAAAAGCTTTCGAAAAACGTGTTTTGGTAAAAACCTTACTCGTTGAGACTTCTTTAGTTTGGTAATGAGCCAAACTTACGGGGTTTGATAAAATTTATCGCTTCCCTTTATGTTTAAACAGAGAAATCGAGAGCTCGTTTCGTTGCACTTCCTGTGGCGAAAAGTCGCGGCTAGGTTTTCGATTTTCTCAAGAACTGTGGTGTTTGCGTAAGCGTTGGCCATAGGCGCAGTGGCAGCTGGAGTTGTCTTACCAGCGCTGTTGCGAACTGCGATTTTGTCTTTCGTATTTCCAGACATTAGTTCGATCAAGCATTTTGCGGCTATGAGTTAGAGTAATCCGTACCTCCCCTCCTTCTAGCGCCAAACTGTGGGAACCTAAATTCACACCGTCGATTTTCGTTTAAATTAGGAAAGTCAAGGAACCATAACTTTCCCAGAGGTCCCGGATTCTCTGCGAGAGCCAACGACAAGTAACCAAATAAATGCAGAAAATATGCAAAGACAATAAAGCCAGTTTAGAAAAAGTTGATCTTATTTTGAATCTGCGTAAGAGCGTTGTGATCATTACAAAAGATTACAAAAGCTTCAGACGCAAGAGCTGTCAGTGAGTTCCCTAGTTCTAAAGACCAAAAACCTTAAACCTAGTTGAGTCACAGCTCGATAACAACAAACAAAAAAGATATGAAAAAGGTTTTGATTGATTTTGGACTGAACCTTATAAAAGGTTGCCTACGTACCCCTTTTGAAGATCAAGCCGACCGTAGTTCAAGAGTTAGCCAAGAGATCGAACTGCTTGTGTGCGTTCGTCTGGTAATCGGGTTCCAGTCATAGAAACAGAGAAACAGAGCATGTCGAGAATAATGCCTAAAATTTTCTAAGTGCAGAGAGTTCTAAGTCTAAAAGAATTGTCCCCTTGCCTCTTAAACCTCGGCGTCCTTATATACTCCTCCTAGAGGTGGTTTTCTCTTTCCCTTTCTGCCCTCGGTCGAGTTTATCGCTTCGCGGAAGTATTCCATTTTTCTTTGATCTTCGTGTTTATCTTTGGAAACTTCACATTTATCCTCCGAACTTGACATTTATCTTCTCCTGTATAACAAAAGATAAATCGTCATAACGATTGGGCTTGATTTGGTATAAAACCGTAAGTGGGCTCTTAGCCGCGTTCTGGGTCCTTTCGGGCTGTTTTTTGACTTAGGCGTTTTTACGATTTTATTAAAAGAGCGCTTTCGGAACGACGTCGATTCCGAAAAACATTCAATTCCCCGTATAGCGTAGGCAATTCGAGGTATTCACCTAACCGTTGCCGTTTTATACAATCAATCCGAATGTTATTCGAGAGAACGCGTTCTTGCGGTTTTTAAATCGTAAAGTTCCAACGGTGACTCCGATCGAGATGAAACAAGAGCAGGTTCTTTCTAATCTAGAAGGAGAGAGCTGCGAGGACGAGATGAAGACAACACGATCGTTCCAGCTCGACTATCCGCCAAACTGGACTGGTCCAGCTCGGCAAATGGCCGAGCTGGTCGCATGTTCGGTCAAGCTCGGCCATCCGCCGAACTGGACTGGTCCAGCTCAGCATCGGCAGATGGCCGAGCTGGTTGCGTGTTCGGTCCAGCTCGCCGAATGGCCAATCTGGTCGCGTGTTCGATCCAGCTCCGCCATCCGCCGAGCTGGACTGGTTCAGCTCGGCGGATGGCCTAGCTGGCCGCGTGTTCGATCCAGCTCGGCCATCCGCCCAGCTGGACTGGTTCAGCTCGGCCATCCGCCCAGCTGGACTGGTTCAGCTCGGCGGATGGCGGAGCTCGTCGGGTGTTCGATCTAGCTCGGCCATTCACCAAACTGGACTGGTCTAGCTCGGCGGATGGCCGAGCTGGTTGCGTGTTCGATCCAGCTCGGCCATCCGCCGAACTGGACTGGTCCTGAGTTGGATCCAGCTCGGCGGATGGCCGAGCTGGTTGCGTGTTCGAACCAGCTCGGTCATCCGCTGAACTGGACTGGTCCTGCTCGGCGGATGGCCGAGCTGGTTGTGTGTTCAATCCAGATCGGCCATCCGCCGAGCTGGACGGTGTGCTCTGTCCACCCTTCAATAAAACGGACATAACTTATGCTACAGTATGCTGATTGACCTCAGACCGGTGGCATTGGAAAGCTAACTCAAAGATATATCTTGTGTCAATCAAACCATGGGAACGTCTGTGGGAAATTCGCACTGTCGATTTACATTTAAATTAGGAAACTAAGAAAACCCTAATTTTCCAGAGGTCCCGGATCTCTGCGAGAGCCCATGGCAAGTGACCAAATATATACGGAAATCATGAGAAGATAACAAACGAGTTTAGAGAAAACAGTAGATCTTATTTCGAGTCTGCGTGAGAGCGTTGCGATCATTACAAGAGATCATAAAAGCTTTGGCCTCAAAGGCTGTCAGCGAGTTACCTAGTTCTAGTGGCCTAAAAGCTCAAACCTAGTTGACTCGCAGCTCGATAACAAAAAACGAAGAAAATACAGAATAGGTTTTTGATTGATTCCGGACTGAACTTTATGAAAGGCTTCCTACATACCCCTTTCAAGGATCAAGCCGAACGTAGTTCAAGAGTGAACCAATAGATCGAACTGCTTGTGCACGTTCGTCTGGTAATCAGGTGCTAGTCATGGAAACAGAGCATGTCGAGAATAATGCCTCAGAGTTTCTAAGTGCCGAGAGTTGTGAGTCTAAAAACTTGTCCCCCGTGCCTCTCGCCTAGGACTCCTTATTTACTCGCTCCTAGGTCGGTTTACGCTTTTTCCTCCTCTGCCCTTAAGCCATCATAACTTAAAAATGGAGATAATCCGTTTTTCCCGATCTTTCTAATTATCTTCAAATACTTCATATTTATCCGCGGAAACTTGACATTTATCAGTTTATGGGCTTTGGGTTAAGAAATCGTAAGTGGGTTTCGAGTCACGTCTTAGGTCTCTTTGTCCGTCTTTGGCTCGAAACGTTTATTACGGTTTCTTCGATAAAAGGAAACTTCCCACGGTTTTTATCGTAAAGTTTGACTGATGACTTCACGTGACGGGAAACATAGAATGATTTAGCCATGGTCTACGGGAGATAGCATTTAAATAGTAGACGAGAATGCATGGATTAAGAGATAGCATTAAAGAGTAGACGAGAATGTATGGATTCGTGTCGTATCGATTTTTAAGAAAGCACGGTCGATACGTAGCGACCGAGTCGTGTGCGTGCTCGGTCGCAACGTAGCGACCGAGCTTCGGTCGGTCACTACGTAGCGACCGAGCCGTGTACGTGCTCGATCGCTACATAGCGACCGAGCTTCGGTGAGAGCTCAGTCGCTACGTAGCGACTGAGCCGTGTACGTGCTCGGTCGCTACGTAGCAACCGAACTTCGGGGAGAGCTTGGTCGCTACGTAGCGACCAAGCTTCAGTGCGAGCTCGGTCGCTACGTAGCGACCGAGCTTCGGGGAGAGCTCGGTCGCTACGTAGGGACCGAGCTGTGTACATGCTCGGTCGCTACGCCTGCGCCTTTTGACGGCTGCCTACGTACCCTTGTTGAAGGGATCAAGCCTTTCGTAGTTCTTGCTTTGTGTGGTGTTGGCCTTCCGAGATTTCTTTCGGGTCTATTTGAGGATGTTCCGTATAGCTATAGGAGCTCTGTTACGAGTTTTCCTTACATGCCGCATTTTACGAGTAAAACACAGCGGGCTTAAAGTGAATCGTAGTATATGGAACTTGGTCGATTTTTGACAAGTGGAACCTTTCCGTTAACTGTTTGGTTGTTAGGACTGAGTTTTGTTATGACGAATTTACCGTTTGATTCCCGTTTTTGGGTGGTACGATAATTGTTTGTGTAATCGTTACTTGGCGTTTCAAGACAAATTCCGGATTACCGTTTACCCGTCAAGTTATTGGAGCGGTGGACGTTGCTGTGCTCAAGTTATTGAAGGCTGTGCTCAGCTTTATAGCCAAGGACGTTGCTGCCAAAGGATTAGACCATGACACTTTCGTGCTGTCAATAAGGTCAACTCGGTTCGAATCGTCCTTAAAGGGGATGCTGTAACCTAGTTCGGCTTCGAAGGAAAGGCGTAATTGGGCGAGTGACGAATGGCGTTTATCTAGATTGATAAGCTGAGTATGCCCATGGTGGTAGAAAACGTTTTTCCACTTTAGGGTTTATTTATACGATGAAAGTTTTGTATAATGTTTCCTTTATTTGTATGGAAGTTGTTTCCTTTGTTTTCCGACGGAGATAAAGCCTAAGAAGCTCGATACAGAGCCCGTGCGGAGTCAGTTGCGGGGTGATTTCCAGCTCGGACGTGACCAAGCGGAATGAGAGCGGATGCCAGTGAGTCGTGGGGCTAAAGAATGAGACCTTTCAGATCGTGGTGCGAGGAAGTAAAGTTTATATTGGTCGTCCAATGTCGGATCATACAGCTTGGTTTTTTGCTATAAGGAAAGTACTTTTTCGTAAAACCTGTTACGTTTACTTT
>NC_027755.1:11168370-11169257 GCF_000695525.1 Brassica oleracea var. oleracea
TCGTAAAATCTCAACGGAAACTCCGATTGAGACGAAAAGAAAAGCGTTTCGATCGGGATTCAAAAGAGAACAAAAAGGATGAGCTTTTTGTGGCCTGACAGGTCGCTATGTAGCGAGATGGAGGCCTGACAGGTCGCTACGTAGCGAGTGGAAGCAAGCCAAGAAGAGTCCTACTTGTTTTCGTCGTAAAATCTCAACGGAAACTCCGATTGAGACGAAACGAAAAGCGTTTCGATCGGGATTCAAAAGAGAACACAAAGGAGGAGATTTTTTAGGCCTGACAGGTCGCTATGTAGCGAGCTGGAGGTCTGACAGGTCGCTATGTATCGAGTAGAAGTAAGACAAGAAGAGTCATACTTGTTTTCGACGTAAAATCTCAACGGAAACTCCGATTGAGACGAAACGAAAAGCGTTACGATGAGGATTCAAAAGAGAACGCAAAGGAGGACCCTTTTTAGGCCTGACAGGCCGCTACATAGCGAGTGGAGAGTTGGCTTGAGCTCGGTCACTACGTAGCGACCGAGCTGTGTGCGTTCTCGGTCGCTACGTAGCGACCGAGCTGTGTGCGTGCTCGGTCGCTACGTCGCGACCAAGCTGTGTGCGTGCTAGGTCGCTAAGCTTGGTCGCTACGTAGCGACCGAGCTTGGCTGGAGCTCGGTCACTACGTCGCGACCGAGCTGTGTGCGTGCTCGATCGCTACATAGCGACCGAGCTTGGCTTGAGCTTGCTCACTACGTAGCAACCGAGCCGTGTGCATGCTCGGTCGCTACGTAGCGACGGAGCTGTGTAATCGATTTGTTGCGCTTCCTTTTTCCGCGATTAACCTAGGAGTTTTCTGCGGTTTTTGGGAGAACAAGTTTTACCCTTCCGAAATGTTTTCGGAAAAC
>NC_027755.1:11169440-11169587 GCF_000695525.1 Brassica oleracea var. oleracea
AAGAGCCAACGACAAGTGACCAAATATATGCGGAAATCATGAAAAGATGACAAACGAGTTTAGAGAAAACAGTAGATCTTATTTTGAGTCTACGTGAGAACGTTGCGATCATTACAAGAGATCATAAAAGCTTTGGCCACAAAGGCT
>NC_027755.1:11169658-11188148 GCF_000695525.1 Brassica oleracea var. oleracea
GACTGAACCTTATGAAAGGCTGCCTACGTACCCCTTTCGAGGATCAAGCCGAACGTAGTTCAAGAGTGAACCAAGAGATCGAACTGCTTGTGCACGTTCGTCTGGTAATCGGGTGCCAATCATGGAAACAGAGCATGTCGAGAATAATGCCTCAGAGTTTCTAAGTGCCGAGAGTTGTGAGTCTAAAAAGTTGTCCCCCGTGCCTCTCGCCTAGGACTCCTTATTTACTCGCTCCTAGGTCGGTTTACGCTTTTTCCTCCTCTGCCCTTAAGCCATCATAACTTAAAAATGGAGATAATCCGTTTTTCCCGATCTTTCTAATTATCTTCAAATACTTCATATTTATCCGCGGAAACTTGACATTTATCTTTCCTTGCGAACCAAGAATAAACCGTCCTACGGTTTATGGGCTTTTGGTTAAGAAATCGTAAGTGGGTTTCGAGTCACGTCTTAGGTCTCTTTGGGCCGTTGTTTGACTCGAAACGTTTATTACGGCTTCTTTCGATAAAAACAAACTTTCCGCGGTTTTTATCATAAAGTTCAATTCATGACATCAAATGACGAGAAACACGAGCCGTGTACGTGCTCGGTCGCTACGTAGCGACCGAGCTTCGGGGAGAGCTCGGTCGCTACGTAGGGACCGAGCTGTGTACATGCTCGGTCGCTACGTAGCGACCGAGCTTTGGTGAGAGCTCGGTCACTACGTAGCGACCAGCTTTTGTGCTGGTTTCTACGCGGCAACCTTGTTTGCGTCTTTCTCCGATTTTTCGTGAATGTGCTTTCTCCGCAAGATTCTTCGTAAAAATAAATCTTTTTGTAAGATTTATTTTTCGTAAAAACGTTCATGCTGATTCATACGGACTTTCAGACATTGATTCCGTCGTGACCGATTTTGACCCTAACAAGGTCTTCATCCATAGCTAAACATCTGACGCGTCTGTGCAGTTCTACACCTCAAAAGGTCCGAACGAACGAGTTGGACTGCGTGTTTGGTTCCGTGATCCATTTCTCTCGAGTCTTTTGCTCAGGAGCTTTTGTCGAGAGTGTGTTGAGAAAGCTTTTGTACAGAAACACAATTTTTGGACGTTTATTTCGAGATAACTGTTTTCGACCCCAACAATGTTTGCGTCTTGTTGTCGATAAAATATATCAATCTCATCGTATGACCTTTTCAATAAAGATTTATGAAATTTATATTGCGAGAAATATTTTCCGGGGACTTTTAGACATTGATTCCGTCGTGACCGATTTTGACCCCAACAGAGACTTTGAGCACTCATGTGAAGAAGTTGGAGATGCAGGTAGTTCAGACAGGAGAAGCTGTTAAGAGGCAATAAGCCTTAACAAGGGGAGTAGGAGATGATGTGATGAAGTACTCATCGTATGACCTTTTCAATAAAGATTTATGAAATTTATATTGCGAGAAATATTTTCCGGGGACTTTTAGACATTGATTCCGTCGTGACCGATTTTGACCCCAACAGAGACTTTGAGCACTCATGTGAAGAAGTTGGAGATGCAGGTAGTTCAGACAGGAGAAGCTGTTAAGAGGCAATAAGCCTTAACAAGGGGAGTAGGAGATGATGTGATGAAGTACCACGTGAATGCCATCATAGATGATGATTTTTGGCAAGTGGTGAAGCATGAGAAGATGCAAGAAGGAGACTTCGAAGTAGAGAGTTCGATGGGCTTTGACGGATCGCATTGGTGTCAATTGACACTAGACCTCGAACATCGAACGACGAACGTCAACCAGAACCGATCGACAGCCTCTCCAGAGCATCGGTCGATGACACCTACAGAGTCGAGTGCATCATGCAATACCGTGAGAATCATGACTCACGAGGACTTCACAGTGAGACACCCACATCCGCCCAGCCCTGTTTATGTCAACATTGATCGGCAAACTAATCCCGCCCTCGATCGACAACCTCCATCGCCCATCGATCGACGCACACCTCTCACGTACCGAGTGCAGTTCCCAAGGATAGATGTCGCCCGTCTCAATGCACTCATGCCACAACCCAAACCTTTAGCTAACCCACCAGAGACCACCAGTAACATTCAGAAGATGCAACTGAGCCTATGGAAGTTGATAAGGATCCTATGGGGAGAACCTTGAGGAAAAGTAAGAAAAAGGTTGCTAAGCATCTGAAGAGGGAAGTTAATGAGAAGGAGATGGAAAGTTTTCAAAAGAGATTCTTTAGGATTCCACTGGAGAAACCATTCGAGGAGGCCTACTTTACCCACAGATTGTGGAAGTTCTTCACATAGACCAAGGAGACTGAAGAGGACATTATGAGAATGTTCTATGAGTCCAGAGAAATGATGAAGAATACGATTACACCGAAGAAGAAAAGTGATCCTCGGAAGTTTGAAATACCATGTACGGTGAAGTGTATTGAGTTCCCACATGCACTGTGTGACATAGGAGCATCAGTCAGCATCCTACCTAGGGTTATGGCAGACCATCTAGGTCTGAAAGTAGAGCTTTCCAAGATATCGTTCACTTTTGTGAGGTTTTCTCAGCGGAGCTCAGGAGGAATTGTCAGAGAACTAGAGGTGCAGATTAGTAATGCCTTACTTCCAGTAGATTTACATGTCTTGGATATGAAGCTGAACTTGAACTCTTCTCTGTTGCTTGGAAGAGCCTTTTTGTCAACAGTAGGAGCAGTGTGCAACATACAAACCAACCAGTTGTGCCTGACTCTCATACACCCACACGTTAACTACGATCCTATTCCAGTCATGAAGCCACAGACGTCCTCCAGAAGAATTGATGATCCAGGACTCATAGCAGCATGTCACTGTGGAGATGAGTACGAGACAAAGTATTCCGCGTCATCGAAACTCACACCGCAACATCGATCGACAGTGCCGATCAGAAATCGATCGACAATTACCTCGAAGAATCGATCGACAATTACCTCGAAGAATCGATCGACAGTAGTCCAGACGATTGGAAGAATGACTACTGCAATCCCATCATGGCGGTACACACTGCAACGCCTGCGATCCGCGATGATATGTTTGATGAAGACTACAGAAGGGAAGGTATTCTCATCTATAAATTCCACCCTCTGAAACCAGAAGATCATGCACGAGCAGAAACAGATTCACTTTTTGCAAAAGCCTGTGGGAAAGGAACCCGCTTCAGTCGAATAAGTGAAGCAGACAGACGCGCAGCAATCGACACGGAAAAACAAAAATTGATCGCCAGAGCTAGTCATATATCGATCGACAACAAAGTCTCAACATTGATCGACATTCGTTCCCAACCACCATCCACTTTAAGGGAAAAAGCTAAACTTAATAATAATTATCTAACACCGGATGAGTATGGTATTTTCAGAGATCCAGAAGTCTATGCAAGAGCAATAGATGGATACGCACTGCAAGTATCCAGAGAGGACATTGCAGACATTCTTCAGATGGCTAATGGAGCAGAAAATCTCTTCATGCAACAACGTAACATTCCAGAGCACCAGCAGAAAGTTACAAACAAATTCTATGACACATCTGGTGGAGTAGATGATCGTTTCAAGCCGAAGTATCGACAGCATACTTGACCATTGATCGACTTTGGAGACCCAACATCGATCGACAGACGCCCCGAGTTTGGAAAAAGAGCCTATGACCGTGATTAAACTAGGAGATTCCACTAGGAAGAGAAGGATAAGTATGGGGTCTACAGAGATGATCAGGGACATGCCCGAGATGTAGATGGACATGTCATCCGTGTATCCAAGGATGATATCAGAAGTCTTCTGGAAAGAGCCTCAATGGATGAGCACATCTACTTATGTCTTCGAAAACATGCTAGGTCATTCACATAGACCCAGCTAGTACCAGAGATCTACACCAAGGATAAGATAAATGATATGCTTTATGGAGTCTGTGGAGCCCAAGAAAAGAATGAAGATGACTTACAGATGAATCTTGATGGTGTCTACTACCCACTGAATGATAGCATCAGTTGGTTGAGTACATGCATGGAGTAGATGAGGCAAGACATAGCCAAAATACAGACACAGCGTGCAGCCGAAGCAACTGCACCAGCATCGATCGATAGAAACCTCTCGACATTGATCGACGATGAGCCGTCACATTCAAATCCAATGAAGTCACAACCAGATTTTCACACCAGAGCAGAGATTGATCAGTTGGTAGAAGAGATCTACAGAACTCTGGGACCAGCATAAGAGAGGCTTGATAGGAGATGTGATGACATCTATTTCCCAATGGACCTTACAATCAGTTCTTTGACTTCTCAGACAGAAGCAATGCAGAGGGAGATAGTATAGATTCAGAGATACATCGCTCGTCAACCAGAGGCATCAGCATCGATCGACAGCCGCAACAACATATCGACCGACAGTCGCAGAAGGACATCGATCGACGAAGCTACACCAACAAACCGAGGAAGGCTAGTACCAAAGGTGAAATGAGATATGTCTGATACAAACAACCATGGAGAGGAGATCTCAGCTAATCCATACGCCACACTTGCGAGACATCAGTTCAGACTTGAAAGTCTCGGAGACAAATTGCAGAAGATAGAGAATACAACTACAACAAGGAAGGACAAATGGCGCAGAGGAGATGAAGCAATGTGGGAACCAAAATTCACACTGGTGATTTCCGTTTAAATAAGGAAAGTAGGAGAACCCTAGTTTCCCAGAGGTCCCGAATATTAATACCACACGCCAAGCAATCAGAACACGAAATAAAAACGATAAAATATGAGAAATCGAAAAGAGAGCAGAGTAGATCTTATTCCGAATTCGCGTTTGAGCGTTACAACAAGGTAAGAGCCTGGGCTGCGAGAGCTGTCGGCGAGATTCCTAGTTCTAAAACCCTAAAGCTGCTAAACCTAATTGAGTCACAACACGAATAACAAAAACGGAAAATTGCCTAAATCGCTCTAAGTGCTAAGTTTTTTTGTGTCCCCCTCTTGCCTCTCGCCTAGGACTCCTTATATACTTGCTCCTAAGTCATTTTGCTTCTTTCCCCTTCTGCCCTTAAGCCGTCATAGCTCAAAAATGGAGATACTCCAATTTTCTCGATCTTCGTGATCATCTTCGGAAACTTTACATTTATCCGCCGAAACTTGACATTTATCTTGCCTTACGAACCAACCCTATACCATCATAAGGCTTATGGGTCTTTGGTTAAGACATCTTAAGTGGGCTTCGAGCTACGTTTTAGGTCTCTTTGGGCCGTCTTTGACTCGAAACGTTTATTACGGTTTCTTCGATAAAAACAAACTTCCCGCGGTTTTTATCGTAAAGTTTGACTGATGACTTCGAGTCATGAGAAACAAAGAATGGTTTAGCCATGGCTCACGGGAGATAGCATTAAAGAATAGACGAGAATGCATGGATTCGTGTCGTATCGACGTTCTGGGAGAGTTCCGTCGCTACGTAGCGACCGAGCCGTGTACGTGCTTGGTCGCTACGTAGCGACCGAGCTTGGCTTGTGCGTAGCGACCGAGCTTTGGCTCGAGCTCGGTCTCTATGTAGCGACCGAGCCGTGTGCGTTCTCGGTCGCTACGTAGCGACCGAGTTTTGGCTCGAGCTCGGTTGCTACGTAGGGACCGAGCTTTGGCTTGAGCTCGGTCGCTACGTAGCGACCGTGCTTCTGCTCGAGCTAGGTCGCTACGTAGCGACCGAGTTTGGCTTGTGCGTGGTCCGATTGCCATACTCGAGCTTGTCCGTGGCCGGTTTGGATACGTGTCTGTTGCCTTAGGACAATCAGTAATTGGTTCGATCGAGATTAGAACAGGATTTTACCGCAAGCCTCTATGTAAAGATATTTTTTACGAAGAATCACTTTCGTAGAAAATGCTGATGCTGATTTTTGCGGAGATTTGGACATTAACTTCGTCGTAACCATTTTCGACCCCAACAGTTAGCCCCCCAGCCCGTTAGAATCATACGTGACTTCACTGGTACATGGTTTAACAAGAGCAGCAAAGAGATGGAAACTTGCTTCCTAGCAAGTCCCAGCTTTCCACATTACTAGCCAAATCACCTCCAAAGTCAAGCTAAATGACTATAACAAAGAGCTGAGTGGGAGGCAACCCACTATTATGTCATTTCTAATAGGTTTTCATTAGTTTCGTACTTTTGCTAGTTTTTGAATTTTTGCAGGTCAAAAAAAAATTAAAAAAAAAGATCCGAGTAGACGTTTGCCAAGAGTATCGACCGACGAAACACTGTCGACATCGATCAACGGAACATCACATGCCGTAACCAATGTCAACACCTTTACATCGATCGCCATCTATTCCGGTTTGGTATATCGTTCTTACATGTTCAACTTAGTCTTTATGCTTTAGTTTTCACCATAACTCCGACTGAATTTACACTAGGGACAGTGTAGTTTAAGTCTAGGGGAGGTTTACTGATATTAGTTTATTCATGATGAACTTGTTGATTTTGCTTGTCATCTAACGACACCATTCTAGATTTACTAATTGCAGATAGCACTAAAGATACCAAAGTGGATCAACCTGTCAACTACGTTACACTTGCTAAGAATGTTTGAAGAAACCAAAGCTGACCTCCAACCTAATTGAGCTCAACTCTGCTTGTCTTGGGGCTTGGTATACATGGGATCAGATTCTTCAAACAAGTCTGGAAGGTAAAACCTTGTGTAGATTTATCATCCTCTCTCTCTCTATTTCGAAATATATATATAAAAAAAGGAAAAAATATATATATATATATAGTTAGAGATAATAACTTAGAAAAAGAATTCAAACATGATTTGGTGGCTACAACCATTAAGGCTTGATTCATAAGAAATCTATAGGTAAATGATTAGAACAGGACTTGGTGACTAGAACCATTAAGGTTTGATTCACAAATAATCCTAGGATATAGCTCAAAAAGAAGTGAACAAGATTTGGTAGCTAAAACCATTAAAGCTTGATTCATGGAAGCCTGTCCAATCTTGGTCAATGATATTGCAATATAAGCAGACTTTGACTGAGAGACAAATTAGTAGAGATAGAGGAAAGGAACTTTTATTTACCTGTAGGTCCAGATACTTGTTTGAGCATCCTTGCATCCTGTGATCGATACCCCTAAGGTAAAGCCTACACTTTTATTTATGCAAGAATTGAGGTTGGTGGAGGGGATTGTCAGACATGATTTGCTAAGTTGCTAGCTAGATGAACTTGGTTGCTAGACTAGGATATGGTATAGTGTGCTTCAGAGATTAGGACTTTCTAAGGTGTTGATTATAAGTTTTAAATCTGTGAGTCCCTGCTGTTTTCAAATCTCTTTCAGAGAGACTACCATTATGTTTTGCTTGAGGACAAGCAAAAGGGTAATTCTGGGGGAGTTGATATGCCATGGATTTTACCTATTTTTAGCCATGGTTTATAGGTGCTTTATTAACTAATTACTATATTCTAGAGTCTATTTAGTATATTTATAGGATCAGAAGGGATTTGGAAGAAAGTGATGATTTTGGAGCATTTTGGAGATGTTCAGAGAAAGCATCCGAGGTGACCATAGAGCAAGACCATTGGTCGACATTCAGAGACAAGAATCGATCATTGCACATCATGTGACATCGATCGACGACGAAGCGCGCAGAAGCCCGTTTTGTTCCTGCCGACTTAGAGCCCAAGACTTCACCAATTTACAAGATTACCCCTGACGAGTTTTAACCTAATTATATATAGCTTGCCAACATGTTAGAGGCAAAGTATGCTTTCTTGTTTTACTATTTTCACAGAAAAGATTTTCTAGGATTTTTAGTAGATTGGAGAGAAGATCCAAAGAGATTTGTGATTGGAACTCCATTGATATCTATCTATTTATCTATGCAGTTTTTATACCTAATTGCTATTATCAATGGATGACTACAGGAGGCTTGATGATGTCTACTATCCAATCGATAACAGTTTTAGTTGGTTGACTACACGCATGGATGAGATGAAAGAGGAGATATACATGATTCGGAGACAAATCTGAGCAGAAGAATATCCATCGACCGACAATCACACTCGACCATCGATCGACGCCAACCACGTATCTTTCAGAGGAAGGTTGGTAACAGTGAAGTTGTCAGAAGACAAGCTTGCTGAGATTAATTTTTCTCAAGACTTTCTGAAGGAGAAAATTTCCCAGAAAGAGAAAATTTCCCAGAGATTTGAGGACATCTTAGAAACAACACATGCCATACTTAGAATGCAGCAGTGCTGCATTGGACATCTTCAGAAAAGGATGCATGCTAATGAGGTTGCTAAGGAGATAATGAAAAACCAGAGGACCAGAGGCGATGAAGCCATAAGAAGCTTCGTTGGTACATGGTTACAAATGATGAAAGAAGATGTAGATACTTGTTTTCCAACAAGTAGTCACTTACCTCCATCCTAGCCAAACAACCTCCAAAGAGTCAACCTAAATGACTATAGCAAAGCGCTTAGTGGGAGGCAACCCATTGGTAAATATTGCTTAGTTTTATTTTGAATTTATTACTGATTTCTCGTATTTATTTTATTCCAGGTTAAAAAAACCCTAAAAATATAAGATTTAAGGAGACAATTTCTCAGCATATCGACCGATGAGACCTAGCACCACTCTTAGATTTATTAAGTGCAAAGTGTATTAGAGATACTAAAGTGGATCACCTGCCAAATATCCACACTTGGTGAGAATGTTTGAAGGAACCAAAGCTGACATCAAACTTAATTGAGCTTATTTTGCTTATCTTGGGGGGCTTGGTATACAATTGATTGGATTCTTCTTGCATGTCTGGAAGGTAAAAGTCTGTGTGTTTTTGATTCCCTTCTCTCTCTCTCTCTCTTTGGCATCCATAAGAATAAAAGATTGAAATGATTTAGTTTAGAAGGGTAGGGGTGTCTCCTGCGACCCCATTATTGTTCTCTAATGGAATTATCACATATCGTTCGAAGCGAGGGGTAGGAGTGTCTCCTGTGACACCGTTATTCACCTACACTTTGCAAAGAAAAAAAAAGAGAGAAAAACCAAAAAGAAGATTAATAAGATGGACTGTATCAGCATCATTGTTCATTGGAATTGAGATTCAGAGAAGAGGGAAAGAGGGAAGAAAGAATCAGATAAGACTACCTATGTGTTCAGAAACTTGCTTAAGTAAGACTCCATGTGTCTTTTGATCGATACTCCCAAGGTAAAGCCTACACTTCTTATATATGTAATAAAAGAGGTCAATAGAGGGGTTAGTCAGACCATTTTTGCTAAGTTGTTGGTTAGATGGATTTGGTTGCTAAGCTAGGATATGGTATTTGTAATACCTCTAAAGTTGAAATTGATTTGATGTGGCTTGCTAAATTGTAGAGGTGATGATAGTGAGTTCTTAAATTATGTGAGTCCCAGCTGTTTTCAAACTTCTTTCATAAAGACTACTCTATGTTTTGCTTGAGGACAAGCAAAAGAGTAAGTCTGGAGAGTTGATATACCATGGATTCATGCTTTTATTTAAACCGAACAACTTTGAGAGAGTAAATCACTCCTTAGGGTAATTTGAGTGATATCATCTCTGGTGGTTCCACGCGGAAGGACGACCCATGACCTTATCATGTTCTTCCGACTTCCTTAAAAAAGCCGTGAACATCTTCTTAAACTCGTCGAGTGCCGCGGTGTTGGCACCAAAATTCACGTTCGCTGCCAGAGTTTGGTTAACGTTGTCGCTGCAGCTTATGCCGTTGCGAGTTTTTGGGTTGTTCCTATTGTCTAGAGACACACTGACCAAGAATTTTGTGGCTGCGAGTTAGATTGATCCATACCCCTCCTCCTTCTAGCGCCAAATTGTGGGAACCAAAATACACACCGTTGATTTCAGTAATCGGAGGAAAGCCAGGAAACCCTAACTTTCCCTGAGGTCCCGGATTTCTCCTAAGCCTACGACAAGTTATAAAGATATGAAAAACATACGAAAGTAAGTTGAATGAAACGAAAAGAGAGCAAAGAACGTCGGGAAACACTTGGACCCGTAACTCAAAATAGGACGAGAAGACCTTCTACGAGATTCACCAGACCAAGGGGCATTCAACCGTGAACTGCAAAGTTCTTGGCAAAAAATTAGCGGAAAAACTTCTCGCGGGTGAAATCTCCGAAGTCACCAGGATCAAAGATCTCATCCGCGACACGGACCACCTGCCGAAAACTGATGGAACCCTAGAGAACTCTTCTCAAGGGAATTAGTCGCACAAAAAGAGCGGAAGAAGGCATGATGACAAGGGAAACGACAACAATCGTCGCAGGGTAAATATGACCATCGGAGGATCACAATATTGCCACAACACAGTGTCGTCCATTAAATTTACCAGCGAAAACATGAATCAAGCGCAAACTGGCCGACTTCCTCTCCACCCCATGACATCCCGAACAACGCGATAACTTTCGAGGAAGATGGAACCGGCAGAATCAACCAGCCCCACTGCGACCCACTCGTGATAGATCTCGTAATCAGAGATCTCGAAGTTGCGATGATCCTTGTGGATACGGGAAGCACAATGAACATCATCTTGAAGAGAATGAATATCGAGCTATGCGAATTTGTACCGATGCCAAAACCGCTATCTGGTTTTCCAGGCACAACGTCAATGACGCTCAGATTGATAAAACTCCCGGTAATGGTAAAGGAAGTCACAAAAATCATTGACTTCGCGGTCGTCGACCATCCTGCCATCTACAACATGATCTTGAGAACACCTTGGATAAATGCCATGAAGGCAGTCCGACCGACGTATTACCTGGGTATCAAATTCCCAACTCCCAACGAAATTGCGGCAATCTGGGGATGCCAAAAGCAGTTGCGATTGTGCTTCCTGGCCGAACACAAGCTGCGACAAATCACGACGACCTTTATGGTCAAACCTAAACGGATGAAGACAACTCAGACCACGTCTGAAAACGCTTCAGAAAAAGATGATCCGAAATCATCCACTCAAGCAACGGCCGCAGAAAATGAGAAAACTCCCAAGCCCAGCGCTTCAGACAATCCGGAAAATTAAAAACCGGAAGAAGTCGTCGACCCAGTAACAGTCACCGCAACTAAGACGTCCAACGCAACCTCACGGCACAGACTGAATTACGAGATAGCTTGATCCCCGAAAGGGGTACGTAGGCAACTCGTCGAAACACGAGTTCAGCTATCCCCTCTAAAAAGGGGGGGGGAGTGGGTACATACACATATACTCGAATACTCCCACATTTTAAAATATCATTTCTTGTAATCGATAGTTTTAAATTTTTTTCCGACAATAAGAAAATGCAATACAATTCCAAGAAAATCTCGCAAGTCTCTTTTATCGCATGTTCCATCTCGCAACTTACTTAACGGCTACGTTAGAAATCCATGATTCGCTCAAAAACGTTCACCTACAAGCAAAAAATAATCGTATAACCCAGAAACGGGAATCTTACGCAAAATCAACTTATCACAGTTAAATCCCGGATACTTTCGAAATATTTTGCAGACCACATAAAAACTTTCACAACACTAACTATCTTCAAAACCCGCAAACGTTTTGTCTAGAAAACCGGTACATTAGGAGAATCGATTCCTACCAAACAGTTTCAGCCACAAGGTCAAAATCAACTCCCGGACCTTGTCCTCGAAAACGTAAAAATCACTTTACACAAAGGAAAAACATATTTTCGGAAAAGCGAGACGTCGCAAAACTTCCAAAAAATCACACAAATCACTAAAACAGTCCAGTCGCGACTATAAACTAACAAATTTGTCGATTGGCCCCGATAAATACATTAGCCATCTTAAACAAATGCAAACCGGCCTTCCTCCGGCATTTCTTTCGTAGGATTGGTCACTCATACATCCGACACAAGGATAATAATGCTATAACAGAAATCCAAAAAATTTGGGTAGCACTTCTAGGCGACTTAGAAATTGTCCTTGGTGAGATTCTCGGTTCTCGATCTATGCAAGTCATATAAGCCGAGAACTTATCACAGACTTCAATATTGAAACGGAATCAGGTTGAAAATGATACGGAAACGTAGAGCCGGAGTAGTTATCGCACCCCCTAAAACCGTTATTGGACCTAGGTTTTGCCCTAAACCAAACACAATGGTCTCAAAACATCGGAAGGCGAAGTATCTAACCGATACGAGATCCCAAAATTTGTCTCTTCGTATATACCAACGTTCACGAATCTTCGAAAAAATAAACTTTTTAAATATCTTCGTCTAAAACAAAAAAACAAATATGACGATCTATCAAAGAGTTAGATATGAGAAGACAACTCATATTGTTCCCTTTACAACTACGAAAACGCACAAACTATTCTGAAACATAAAAGTATAGTTCATTTGATTAAAAGCCGCAATGCAGCAGGGATTCGAATCCACATGTGGCCAATACCGATAACATAAAAACACGGCCACACTTGGAAAAAGATAACATAAACGGTCGTACTGAGCCTAAGCAAAAGATATAGAAAATATAACACAAACATGGAACACATTCCCTTTGAATACCAACTCCATCCACCAACACCCTTCACGGGTCCAACTCATAATACCAGGACATCGATCTTTTCAGCAAAAGCCTCTTCAGCGTACTTAAGCTTGCATAAGTCTTCCCTCAAATCCTCCAGTCGCTCCTTCAACGCGACGATCTCCGACGCCGCAAGATTTCCTGCCTAATATCTGGACTTTTCAACTTGAGCTTAAGGGCCCTAATCTCCTTCTCTTTAGACAAGACCTTATGTTTCTCTTTGCGCAGCTGAGAAGTCAGAGAATCCAGTTCGTCCCTACTTGAAGCTTGCTCTTTCATCATCTTCCCAAGATGGAACAACTGGGACATCGCCTGCACGAGCAGCAATCAGGCAATGTCAAAATCTCAAACAATCCGGCCCACAATATCAGAAGACGAAAGAGAAGTATTTCTTTCAACCTGGAGCAGATTGCCCTGAAGAAATTGGACAACCTCGAATGAATCTCCCTCTGAAAGAGAGGCTGGAATTGAAGGAAACACCTTGGCATTGAGATTAGCCAGAACTGTGGCCTGGTTATCTTGAGACGGAGGAGAGGCCTTCAAGGTCGATTCGGAGCCCTTCACTTTCTTCTTCTTGGAGGAAGGAGTCGAGCTAGCAACCGCTTTACGTTTACTTCTCCTGATGAATTGAACTTCATCATCATTGCCAGAGGCAGTGGCTTTAGGAGCCGCCTTCTTCGCTGAGAGTGCTTCCCAGGCCTGCTTGTACGCTGCTAACGCTTCTTCTCCTGTTGATCCCACCATATTACCTGGAGACAAATCAAAAGTTAGCCGTAGGAAGATCCACTGGCAAGAAGAAGAATAAAGAAAATATTTACACCAAATACTGCAGCCTTCCAAAGCTTCCTTGCTTACTAGGAATGGAATATGTCGCCGTTCAATAGGAAGCTTCAAAACCTTTTCAGTCGTCGTCTTCCCCACTGACGAGGACAAGTGAGACACGTCTGCAAAAGAACAAAGAAAAAGCGCCTTCAGAAACATATTACAAGACTTAAAAGCAATGGTTCCTAAGACCTACCAGCTAGGTGCCAAACAGATGAAAATGCGGGCATAGTCATTAAGGTAAATCTCTCAGTTCAGCGGCTATCGAAAACCAGAAAACGTTTGCTATCGTTCTTAGGGATATTGTGGACAGGAGGGATGCGTATGCGAGGATGAAGATAGAATCTGCCATCTCCGCCGTGCATTGAAGAAATAAATTAAGAATATTGAACCTCGTCGACTCCTAAGGCTAAATTTTTAAAGTCACCAAGATTTTGAATCGCAATCATGGTCCTCCAAGACGGTGGATTAAGCTGGCCCGGCGAGATCTCGAGCATCTCCGACACCTTCTCAGCTAGCAACGATACTCAATCCCTAAAACCAGATTCGAAGAAACCCTCGTAGACGGGGATTTCCTCGGATTGGAAATCCGAAGTGATATCGAAGGGACCGGGAATTCGAATAGCAATGCGGCTGGGAATGCTATACTTTTCTCTCCATCCTTCGACTTCCTCTACTCCTATCTCCAAGACTAGCACGATTTGTAAAAACCCTTCCATCCCTGTGATCGGCGGCGAGCTCTCATCTTCCGTAATGTTGACCGGCTTCGGGCTGTCCACCTCCGCCATCATATCTAAGGAGGGAGTGAAGGAATATACATATCTGAGGGATTCCCTCTCATTCTTGTTCCTCGATCTAACTCTACTTCCTATGGAGGATGGATCTAGAGGATGGCTATGTTTGTCTCTCATCCTAGAAGTAGAAAACCGGGAGTAGAATCTAAGGAAGTAGTTCAAAATAAGCTCTAAATAACCAGAGAAGGAAAATCGAACTAATTGCCTGATTCAAAGGAGGAAGCGGATTCGAGATCTGAAGATGCAAGGTGAGATCACTGAAATCTTGAGAGAGAAAGGAAGGAGGAAACCGAAAATATTTGAGAAGCAATAAAAGGAAATGATGAGGTAAAAACTCCAAGAAATATCTTTCACGCTTCTCGAGACATCCATCACACGCAAGGGCGCGCCTTGAAACAACACTTAATGACATGTCCCCTCGATTAAATTCGGGAATAAAGTGTGTCTCTTCAAGGGCCTTTGTAAGACCCGATCCTGGCTTCTAAGCCCAACGGGACCCACGTTTTTATACTTATGCATTTCGATCCTTGGTTCAGTTTTAAGTCCAATAATTTCAAAGTCATTTCCAAAAACTTGAGGTTTGTAAACAAGATATACGATTTGAATAAGATAAGGGGCAAATAGATTGTATTAATATCAAATGAGATTCATTACATATGTTCAGTTTGCACAATAGGCTATCATAAGTTCATTCCTAACATGATCTACCCAAACACCACACAACTTCTCGCTGATTGAGTCCTCATGGCTCCTTGGCTTTACCACGATCAACCTTAGTTCCTGAAACCACATATTGTTGGGGAGATATACTCAGGTATTGAATTTCTCCTGACCCTAGGCAGGACACCGGCCTCTGGGTCCCCGCTAGGAGACACCCCGGTTCCCCGCTAAGAAGTACTCCGGGTCCGGTCCCTGGGACCGCCTCCTTCCCCCGGGAAAAGGAAAACTTCCGATAAGGAGAACCTTCCATATTTCCGAATATGGAAGAGTTTAACCTACTTCAACCGACTAAGGCTCGCCTTAAGAAGACTATATAAAGGGGACCTAAACCCTAAAGCAAGGGATCGACACTTCAAGACTTAGAGATTAGAGTTAGACGGCTAGAACTAGGGTTTATACACCAATCATTGTAGTTCTGGCTTCTTGACTCAATAAAACATCTCTTTAAGTCTAATTCTCTCAAACTATATACAAAATCTATACAAATATCAGCCTTGTCCATCATTCTGTAGTACTCACAAAGATCCTACACAAAAATCCCGTAACAGTTTGGCGCTAGAAGGAGGGGAGTAAAATAAACTACGTGATAATGGCGGTGGACGAGCTACCCGAAGCTACCCAAAGAGAAGCCGAAATCCAGAGGCAAATTGATGGTCTGCATAGTCAAGTTACCGAGTTGCATAAAACTCGGGAGGAGACTAATCCCGAGCTCTCCTCGGAATTCCAGAGCCTGAAGGGGAAGCTTGACGAACACTCCAAGCAACTGGAGCAAAGCGCCGAGAAGCTCAGCCAGCTCGAATCGGAGAATCTTAACCTCTGTGACGAGAACCAAGCCCTCAACACGGTGAGTAACAAGAAGCGTCGATTTCGGGCTCAGGTCCGCCCCATGCCGACTCTGGAGACACCCAACTCCGGAACGGGTGTGAATCTCCCACCTAGGGCGTCGGGAGGAGACGCATTAACGTGCGAGAAGGCTAAGGATGCTCAGACCTACAACGTGGAAGACAGCGAATCTGAGCCGGAACCCGATAAGGAAGCACCTGACGGAGCAATGAAACCGGAGTCTCCTATGGCCCCTTACCTGGAGCAGATGTTCTCAAAGAGACTCGATGCCATGCAGTCCATGGTAGAGAGGCTCCCAGGAGTATCTCCCCCCCATCCAGAAGAGCAACCCTGACTATTATGCCGATACTCCTTTCACGGATGAGATCACCTGGATTGAGATGCCCAGGAAATTCTCCTTCCCCCAGCATAAAGGTGTATGACGGCACCACTGATCCGGACGACAACGTCGCCCAATACAGACAAAGGATGCTCGCCGTAGCGCTCCCAAAGGAGCCGCGTGAAGCTACCATGTGCAAAGGGTTCGGCTCAACCCTGACCGGACCCGATCTGCAATGGTACATCAACCTACCCTCCAGGTCCATAGCCTCCTTCGCGATTCTCAGCGATAAGTTTGTGGAACAATTCGCCAGCAGCAGGGACCTGGAGAAAACCTCTGATGGCCTCTACGAAATCGTCCAGCACCGAGCAGACCCTTACAAGGCTACATTGCCCGCTTCAATCAAGAGAAGGTGGCTATTCCCGAATGCAGCATCCTCACTGCTATCTCTGCCATTAAAAGAGGCCTACTCCCCGACGGGGATCTCTATAAGGAGTTAATTAAATACCAGTGAAAAACCATGGAAGAAGTCCTATCTCGAGCCTGGGCGCAGGTCAAATGGGAAGAAGATGTCGACAGCCGCTCTAAGGCGCAACAAAAGCAAGATCCCAAGACGATCAGACCAGACCGAACCGAGCGAGACGAGAAACCCTCTCAAAGACCAGCCAGGGACTCCGGAAATCAAAAACGGGGCAGATACCAGAACCGACCGATCGAGAAGACAGAAGGGATGGCAGTGTCCACATGGCCAGACATCTCTCACCTCTCCGTCTCAAGGGTGGAGCTGATCAATGTTCTGAAGCAGATGGGCCAACAGGTCAAGTGGCCTCAGAAGATGACAGCACCCGGCTCTGTCTGAAACCCTGGTTTTGGGTGAGACTTCCACCGAGACCACGGTCATAAAACGGAGGACTGCGTCGCACTAAAGATCTAGGTCAACGAGTTGCTGAAGAAAGGTCACCTCAGGGAGTTCCTTTCTGAGAAGGCCAAGGGCCATCTAAGCAAGGAGACAACGGGAAAGCCCACTGAAGCTGCTCCCGTCTCGCCACCTAGACAGGACCGACTAATTCATGTCATATCGGGAGGTTCGGAGATCAGCGGCATAAGCCACGCAGACGCGAAGAAAAGCACCTGGAACGCCAAGCACGGCCTAGAGGCAGCCAGGCCAAAACGCATGCTCCTAGGTACGGACAAAATAAGTTTCACGGCCAAGGAGCAGGAGAAAGTTCTTACCCCACATCACGACGCCCTGGTCATATCGCTCACTGTAGCGAACTGCCTGGTGAAAAGGATATTGGTAGATAACGGAAGCTCTGGCAATATCATCTTCCAGGCCGCATACAAGGATCTGGGGCTGGAGGAAAGTGCTCTAACTCAGAGGATAACGCCACTTATAGGTTCCCTCTCAAATTACCCTAAAGAGTGAATTCTCTCAAATAATAGGTTCAATTGCAGTACTTAGGGATCAAATCCAAAAGGAGCTAGGGAACCTAATGAATCTAATATGATTTGTTAAGTGGGATGTTCTAAGATTTAAAATGTAAATTTGCAGTTTTGTTGAGCAAGTAATTGCTCGATTGATTGGTTGAGGTTTTGGTGCTTAAAAGGAAATAGCTAGACTTACGGTTTTTATTCTGGAAACTTGGGATTATAATCCTACAGATGCCTAATAAGTTGCATGCATTATAATGTAAAGCTCAACTACTAAATCAACAAGTTAATCATCTCTCGCATGTTGTTGGGGTAAAAAACAGTCACGACGAAATTAACGTTTGAATGTCGTAAAAATCAGCATGAACGTTTTTACGAAAAGTAATCTTCGTAAAGAAATCTTTACGAAGAACTTTGCGGTGAAATCTTGCACTGATCTCGGTTGATTCATCGAAACTAAACACCCATAGTCCAAGAACACGTTCATAAAACGTCAGAAAAGGATCCAGACAAGGTCGCCACATTGCGACTGGTCCGCAAACTAGCCGGTCGCTATGTAGCGACCAACCAAGCCACTCGGTCGGTCGCTACGTAGCGACCGACCCGCGAACAAGTCGGTCGTTACGTAGTGACCGACCAAGCCATTCGGTCGGTCCCTACGTAGCGACCGACCTGCGGACGAGTCAGTCGCTACGTAGCGACTGACCAAGCCACTCGGCGGTCGCTACGTAGGGACCGACCGAATGGCTTGGTCGGTCACTACGTAACGACCGACTTGTTCGCGGGTCGGTCGCTACGTAGCGACCGACCGAGTGGCTTGGTTGGTCGCTACATAGCGACCGGCTAGTTTGCGGACCAGTCGCAATGTGGCGACCTTGTCTGGATCCTTTTCTGACGTTTTATGAACGTGTTCTTGGACTATGGGTGTTTAGTGGTCACTACGTAGCAACCGACCAAGCCACTCGGTCGGTCGCTACCGACCAAACCTTTTGTTTGGTCGCTACGTAGCGACCGATCCAGCGTGGACCAGGTCGCTACGTAG
>NC_027755.1:11188248-11233436 GCF_000695525.1 Brassica oleracea var. oleracea
TGAAACTTTACGATAAAAACCGCGAGAACTTGTTTTTGTCGAAAAGATAATCGTAAAAAACGTTTCATGTCGAAAGACGTCCCAACGAGGTCTAAAACGCGACTACAAGCCCACTTAGGATTCTTTAAGAATGAGCTCGTAGATACTATGGCATTTTATGTTTTTATTATAAAAACAAATATAAAGATAAGTTTCCGCAGAAAAAATGTTAAGTTTCCGCGGATAAACATGAAGATAAAAAAAAAAATGGAAAATTTCCATTTTTCATTTAAGACGGCTTAAGGGCAGGAAGGGAAAATCTAAAACCGACTTTGGAGGAGTATATAAAGAGTCCTAGGCAAGAGGCACAAAAAAAAGAACTTTTTCAGAGCAAACTTAGCACTTAGAGCAATTTTAGGCAACTTTCCGTTTTTGTTATTCGAGCTGCGACTCAATTAGGTCTTGCAGTCTTAGGGTTTTAGAACTACGAATCTCTTCGACAGCTCTCGTAGCCCAGGCTTTTACCTTGTTGTAACGCTCAAACGTGAATTCAGAATAAGATCTATTTTGCTCTCTTTTCGATTTCTTATTTTTCTTGTCTTTATTTCGTGTTCTGATTGCTTGGCGTGTGGTTTAGCAGATATCCGGGACCTCTGGGAAATTAGGGTTTTCCTAACTTTCCTTATTTAAACGGAAATCGACAGTGCGAATTTCGGTTCCCACAGTTTGGTGCTAGAAGGAGGGGTGGGTTACGGATCAATCTAACTCACAGCCACCGAACGCTCAATCAGACATGACAGCCGACGACTTGAATCACTTGAGTACTCCTCTCAACGGAGGAAGCAACGACAAACAAACAACTCCAACAGCGGATGTCTCCATGGCCAACGCATTAGCCAACGCCGTGACACTCGAGGAGTTTAAAAAGATGTTCTCTGCCTATGAAAAAAGGTCGGAAGAACAAGACAAACTCGTGGGCACCTTGACTAAACGGGTCAAAACCTTAATAGTAAGGACCCAGGCAGCCTATCCTCGCGGAACCACAAGAGTTCACGGAAGAACATTTGACTTCGCAACTCCACTCGACAGGCCTGGAACTTTGCGAGAGAATCCTTCGGGACAAAACCCTAGCGAAACAACCTATGTCGAAAACGAGAACTCTGAAAGTCCTTATCCCTCAAAGGATACAGAGAACAACGAAGTTGGGCGCATCAACTTGGATCCCCGCAACCTTTCTGATGATACGGAAGAAGACGCTGACGTACATCCGAGATGAGAAGAACCAAAAGCCATACGGCACGAGAAGACTCTCCGTTCAGTAAACCCATGACAGAAGAAGATATCTTCTGGGTCGAACAGGAGGAGCTATCCGAAGAGCATGCCGAGATCGCTCGCAGCAAACGCCGACGGGGTAGGAAAACTGCTGGCAAGAATCCCGACATTCGTGACCTTTGAAATTACATAATAAAGACTGCCGCGGAATTAAGGGCAGTACGATCCCAGATCCATTATGCTACCGGCAAAAACTGGTAAAGTTACTCCAGCAGTGACTGCTCCAATGGCCAATGCTTACGCAAACGCCGCAACCCCCAAGAAACTCGAAAACCTAATTGCGACTTTCGATTTCTCTAGTGGGCAACGATAAAATCAATCAAAACCCGTAAAAGTTGTCTCATTACCAAGTTGGAGGAATCTCAGCACATAAGGGTTCGAGCAAAAGACTTTTTCGAAAACTTTTCAAAAAAATAAAACTTGTTTTCCTCGAAGACACGGACAAAGGAAGAACAGCAAATCGGGTACGCAACTCACCGCTGCACTTCTTTTGACAAGAAACCCGGTCAATCACATGAACCGGTTGCCATTTGGCAACCGGTTGAGTACGCAACCCGTTCGCCATATGGGCGACCGGTCGATCAGTCAATCCGGTCGCCATACGGCGACCGGCCTGTTAACCGAACGGGTCGCCGTATGACGACCGGAACGATCCCTTCCCAGCTCGCAATATGTCGAGCTGGCAACTCATTTCCGACTCTCCTCTTTTGAGACTCGACTGAACGTTCCACGAAGTAAATTTCGTAAAATTAACTTCGACAACTTTTACGAAACAGTTTCTGAAAATTAAGTCGACAACAGTTTGTGGAATAAATTTCGCAAAATTAAGCTCGACAACATTTTGCAAAAAAGCAATCGTAAGATTAAGCTCGGGAATATTTTACGAAACATCATTCGTTAGGTCAAACAAGTTCATGTGAAACAATCAACGGAAAAATAAAGACAATAAGGGCTGTGACAGGACTAGTTCACTCATGACTTGACAAACTGAGAACCTCACCAGAATGACTCCATGTCCCTTGCTTCATCACTTACTTCTCCTCACTTTGCTTCAACGATTTCGTAAAGTTCCTTTGGTACGTAAAATGCTATCCGGTTTACAAAATTCTGTCATGTTGAGTTGAAAACATCTATTCATAAACGTTTCATAGACTTTTCAATAATATACAAAGTGCACTTGGTCAATTTAGTAAAACCAGCATTACGAAGAAATGAAAACAGAAACTTAGACGTTGAAATCCCTTCCTCACTCCGATATTCTTGTCAGAATTTCGTCGAAAACCAATACATATGAAAATCAGTATCAGACCTTTCGAAGTCCTTTAACATTGAATCGAAAGTGGCCGATCCTAATCGCCTAAAAAACTGTTGATAAATTACTTACTCATACTCAGGAATAACCTTCGACGAAACACACGCATGTCCTCGTAATAGCTTAACACTTGATATCACTCAAATTACCCTAAGGAGTGATTTATACTCTCTCAAATAAGAGGTCGAGTTGTAGTACTTAGGGATCGAATCCACAAGGAGCTAGGGCACACAAAAGATCTAATAGTTATATGATTAAGCTAGGGTAATAGTTTATAAAGTAGTAAATATAAATAGCAAAACAGTAAATAGTAAACAAGTTGAACAAGACTATTGTTCAGCTTGGCAAAGATTTGTTTGATGGAATGATGGTTTGCTAGATCTAGGGTTTCTATTCATGTAATCAGGATTATAATGATATAGAGGCTAATTGTTGCTTGAAGGATATTATAGAACTCAAACAATAACAATAATCTACCAGCTCTCGCATGTCTAGATTATCTATAACTAGATCTAAGATCTCAGCTCTCGCATGTTGATCTGTAGAAAGTGTCGATCGATTATTCTATAGTAATATCGATCGATACAATTTTCACAATATCGATCGATTAATCTATTGGATCATCGATCGATATCGCTTCTAGCAAGCTTTACGATCGGGTTGAATATGTGTTCACTAAGGTCCCTAAATCAATTCTCGTCTGTTTCTAGCAATCCTAGCTCAATAGAATTCAGTTCAGAGAAAAGACCAAGCGATGGCATTGTGCCTAATGATTCTAAGATCAGGGTTCTAGTTCATGACTCTAGAACACAAGGAGTAAGAACAATCCTATGATGAATATCACAACTTAGCAGTTCTATATTTAGGGATAATCCCTCATAATCTATCTGAACCCTAAACCTAACAGGTGGATATATTCAGACATGAAGTTTGTCACAGAAATCATGTATAGAAAAGATGAAATTGCAATAGATATAAAAACCAAAGACAATGGAGTTCTAGGAGGACTCTGAAGGAGTTCCTCCTTTCTCTCCTAACTAAGAACAATGAATTAAAGAAAGCTTAGATAGCGTAGCCGTCAACAATGGCTAAACGGTGGGAAGGTCTCCATCCATAGCTAAACATATGATGCGTCTGTGCAGTTCTGCACCTCAAAAGACTCCAAAATCACCATATTTCTCCAGAACGTACCTGAACCTGTAAATACTCTAAATAGACTCTATATAGTAGTAAATATATATTTAAACTTAGAATCACCACCTCTACACTATTGCAATCCACATCTAAGAAGTCCTAATCACAAAAGTACATTATACCATATCCTAGCTTAGCAACCAAATTCACCTAGCCAACAACTTAGCAAATCATGTCTGACATTCCCCTCTACCAACCTCATTTCTTAACATAAATAAAAGTGCAGGCTTTACCTTGGGAGTATCGATCACAGAATACAAGGATTTTCAAACAAGTATTCGGATCTGCAGGTAAAAGTTAGTTCCTATTTTTTCTCTCTACTAATTTCTCTCTTTAGTCAAAATTTGCTTATATTGCAAGATCATTGACCAAGATTGGACAGATTGATCCATTTTAGTATCTTTAGTACTATCTGCAATTAGTAAATCTGCTCAGTGTCGATCGACACAATGAAGTGACAATCGATCGTTGTTGATGAAGTGTGGTCGACTGATAGCGACATGGTCTCATCGGTCGATGGCTAGAGCAACCATTCGACACAATGAAGAGACAATCGATCGTCGGATCTGAAGTGTTATCGATCGATATCGAGCTGGTCTCATCGGTCGATATGCTGATGAATCGTCTACTCGGATCTTTTTTTTTTGGTTTTTTTTTTCTAAATAGCTAACTAAAACATAATATTAGTAGAACCTCTCCCAGACTTAAACAATACTGTGACCAGTGTTACACAGTCTAACATTGGTGGGGAAATAAACCATAAGGACAATATTTAACAAGGTGAAACATTATGCCTGATCGCTGATGGTGAGCGTCGATCGACACAGTTAAGTGGCGATCGATCGATACTCGTGATGTTCTGTCGACCGACAATGGCCTGTTGTCTTCGATCGCTTCTGGTGTATCAACTCTTCTTCCTTGGATCTTTTTCCTATTACCTATCATAAACAAAACACTAAAAGTCAGTAAAAGATAACTAATAAAACATAACTTTTTTTTTTCGATGAACAGTAATACTGCTACAGTAATACTGCTACAGTAACTCCCGGTTCTCTACTACCGTGCGGTTGCTACAGTATCGTCGTTACTGTTCATCCTTTTTTATTTTTTGACCTTCATAAAAATAAAACAAAAATCATTAACAATCTAGCATAAACTGAATGAAATTACCTAATAGTGGGTTGCCTCCCACTCAGCGCTTTGTTATAGTCATTTAGCTTGACTTTGGAGATCTGATTTAGTCTGGATGAGGATGAGAACTCACTCCAAAACAAGTCTCAGTTTCTACTCTCTGAAGCTTTATCATTCTTGTGTGAAAGCCTCATCCATAGACTTTTCTCCTTTGTCTATCATCTCAGCAATAAACAGTGCTCGAACCTTTGCAAATGGCTTTGAGAAGCATCTGGTGCGCACTCTAGATTTCCTGAAACCATCTGAGAAGTGAGGAATCAATGATAACTGGGAATCACCCATGATCCTTTTTCTCTTCTTCCAATTCCTCCTCTTCTTTCCCCTAGACTTGTCTGATCGTGTGGTGGTATCTCCATCCCTAAGATTTCCACACACATCGAACTCCTTCTGCTCTGATATGCATCCAGTGTCGATCGATGGAGAAGTGATAGCGTCGATCGATGCTGGTTTGTTGGTGTCGTTCGATGGTATCAACCCGGTGTCGATCGATGCTGCTTCTGCTGGGCCCTTATCGATTCATCTCTAAATCGCAACCCTTTCTGAGAAGCTTCTACGTGCTGATGATCATCCAACACCTCAATGTAAGAATTGAACTGCATACTTCTATTAGGTGGAATAGGAGATTCAGCTTCAAATACAGCGCATGGAACCACAATCTTCACAGGATCATGTATCCTTTGCACTCTTTTGTGAAACCCAGCAGCTTTTTCTGTCCAGATAGGTGGTCTCTCATGTTTAGGGACACAATGTGTGAGGCCTTAGACATGTACATCCTCTCCTCATTCGGTTCCATCTCAATTATGCAACATGGCAGAATGTCTAGCAATGGGCATCGATCGATATTAGGTGGGTGGTGTCGATCGATAAGTGGTTGGCGGTGTCGATCTATATCGGGTGGGTGTAGATCGATGATGTGGGGTGGTTGTCGATCGATATCATCAGGTTGGTGTCGACCGATGCTAGCCTTTGAAGTTTCCAGATCTCTTCTCGAAGTATGCTGATCATCACCAAGCTTCTTCTTCAAATTTTGATCCATATCTTCAAGCCATTCTTCCAGCTCTAAGGAGTCTTCCATGGTGATTTCTCTGTCTACATCGTCGATCGACGTTGAGGTTGTGATGTAGATCGACGTTGAGGTTGTGATGTAGATCGACGTTGAGGTTGTGCCTTCTGTCGACATTGAGGTCGTGCCGTCGGTCGACATTGAGGTCGTGCCGTCGGTCGACGTTGAAGTCCTGCCGTCTGTAGACGTTGAAGTCCTGCCGTCTATAGACGTTGAAGTCCTGCCGTCTGTAGACGTTGAGGTCCTACCGTTGGTAGACGTTGAGGTTGAGTCTTCAGTACCAGCTTCCTCTACCCTGCTCAACTCTCCAGACACATGTTGTTCATCCCTTTTTGCCATAATGTCGACGAGTCGCTGTATTGAAATCATATACTTCTCATCTAACAATGCCAAGAACCTGTCCCATTTATCATTCTTCTCCTTTTCTCCAGTTGCTTCAGCATCATCAAGAAATTTGTAAAGGAAGGCTCTTTCAATATCATCTCAGCTAGTTATAGATCCTGGTTGCAGTTGACTGAACCATCTGAATGCATCCCAGAGCTAGAATAGGGGCAGATCTTGCAGAGCATGTGGTATTCAGACACTTCATTCTGCTTACTCCTTGACACGAGATCCTCTAGCTCTTCGATGTGGTATCTGGAATCGTAGTGAGGAAGACCCTGGAAAGGGTCTTGACCTACCCAATCATACCACTCTCATCTCAGGTCAAAGTTATTCATCTCAGCAACAACAATCACATCAGGGATCACAACACCCTGAGCATTAATCAATTGTCCTGCGCTGTCGCTAGTGTGACCTTCTTCGTCTCTTAACATCCCATTCTCATCAACCTTAAGTATGAGCACTTCGATCTTCTCTGTCACCCCGCAAGTGGTGTTGTTTTTCACCGGATGAACAGTGTTTGGATGAACAGTGTCACGATGAACAGTGTTCGGATGAACAGTGTCGGGATGAACAGTGTCGATCGACGCGGGATGAAAAGTGTCGATCGACGGGAGATGTACAGTGTCGATCGACGGGAGATGAACAGTGTCAATCGACGTGGAATGAATAGTGTCGAGATGAACATTACCTTGATGAACAGTACCTCCATGAACAGTACCGTTGTGAACAGTGTTGTCTGACACAAGTTGGATAGTGCCGATCAACGTAGGTTGAACAATATTGATCGACATCGGGTGAACAGTATCGATCGGCGCGGGATGAATAGTGTCGATCGACGCTTGGATTTCTACGCTGCCAATCGCTGCTTGAAGGATGTCGACTACCCTCTTAGACTTATGGATCACGCGTTCCAAATCCAGTGGCTCTACTAGTAAGAGCCATATCCCCTTGTTGCTTCTGGTACTCATATGGATGTACCAGAAACACAAGAAAAAAATTTATCATTTTTTTTGTGAACAGTAGTAAAACCTAGACTAAATCTAACTAGACAAGATCAAATGGCGATCAAAGCTCCCCGGCAACGGCGCCATATTTGATATCACTCAAATTACCCTAAGGAGTGATTTATACTCTCTCAAATAAGAGGTCGAGTTGTAGTACTTAGGGATCGAATCCACAGGAAGCTAGGGCACACAAAAGATCTAATAGTTATACGATTAAGCTAGGCTAATAGTTTTATAATGATATAGAGGCTAATTGTTGCTTGCAAGATATTATAGAACTCAAACAATAACAATAATGTACCAGCCCTCTCATGTCTAGATTATCTATCACTAGATCTAAGATCTCAGCTCTCGCATGTTGATCTGTAGAAAGTGTCGATCGATTATTCTATAGGAATATCGATCGATACACCTTTCACAATATCGATCGATTAATCTATTGGATCATCGATCGATATCGCTTCTAGCAAGCTTTACTATCGGGTTGAATATGTGATCACTAAGGTTCCTAAATCAATTCTCGTATGTTTCTAGCAATCCTATCTCAATAGAATTCAGTTCAGAGAAAAGACCAAGCGATGGAATTGTGCCTAATGATTCTAAGATCAGGGTTTTTGTTCATGACTCTAGAACACAAGGAGTAAGAACAATCCTATGATGAATATCACAACTTAGCAGTTCTATATTTATGGCTAATCCCTCATAATCTATCTGAACCCTAAACCTAACAGGTGGATCTATTCAGACATGAAGTTTGTCACAGAAATCATGGATAAAATAGATGAAATTCCAATAGATATAAAAACCAAAGACAATGGAGTTCCAGGAGGACTCCGAAGGAGTTCCTCCTTTCTCTCCTAACTAAGAACAATGAATTAAAGAAAGCTTAGATAGCGTAGCCGTCAACAATGGCTTATAAATAACATAAAAAGGGTTTCTGGTCGTCCAAGGGTATTTTGGTAACTTGGTGTGGCTTCTGGGCTTTAAACGGTCTTGAAATATGATTGACCCACGTTCTGGCATCACTGTCGATCGACACCAATGCTTTGTTATCGATCGACAGTCCTTTATCTCCTCGACAGCTTCCTCTTGCGAGGCAGACTGACCACTCTTCAGTAAACGGGCATAACTTCTGCTACAGGATCCTGATTGACCTTAAAACGGTGGCATTGGAAAGCTAACTCAAATTTATATCTTGTGTCAAAATATGGGCTCAATCAAATGGTAGGAAGGTCTCCATCCATAGCTAAACATCTGATGCGTCTGTGCAGTTCTGCACCTCAAAAGACTCCAAAATCACCATATTTCTCCAGAACGTACCTGAACCTGTAAATAATCTAAATAGACTCTCTATAGTAGTAAATATATATTAAAACACTTATAGACCATGGCTGAAAGTGGGTAAAATCCATGGTCTATCAACACTTCGAAAATTGAAACTCAGATCAGAAGACACGGGGAGAAGAAGAATGAAGAAGAGGCAATCCCGAATCACCGATGAGACTAAGGTATGTACGACTTAGAAAATTTTAAAATATTTTAAATTTTTCGTAGGAAAAAGGATGAAAACGTCTTAAGAACTGCCGTAAACTTTAAGGAGCTTTGAATCTAGGTGGATAGTCTAGTAAGGTAAGTCTTAGGCAATTTTTCCAGTCTTGTTCTATTGTTCCTTAACTGACCAGGCAGAACTCGGAAACCAATCTAATCTCTCGTAAAACCGAGAAATGATCACCACGCATTCAAGCATACTTATCTTGCTTCCTAAAGAAAGAAAGAACTAGAGATACAAACGTCGTCTTAAAATCGATTCGTTACTAGTATTTTTTTAAAAAACTGAAATATTCCAAGTCGTCAACCTGAAAACCACCAAGTCGCAATCCTGGCATTGTCTTCAAAACCGATCCATATTGTCGATCATCTCAATCTCAAAAAAAAAAAATGGAGTAGATACGTATACTATACTTGTATACTCCCACACTTCAAAAAAAAAAAAAAATTTTTTTGCCTGGGCATCTCGAAAACGCTACTGATAAAGCAAACTCTCGCAGCAACAAGCAGAAAAGCACATATGCAATAAGATGCATCATTAAAATTGTCCAAAAAAGGAAAACGACAACCTAAGATTCGTCTAAAATGCTAGCGATATAGCCCAATCGTCAACGAACATGGTCTGGAGAGCTCTACAACATCTCTTGTCGTAATATCGCGAACATCGTCTTGAGAGCTCTACAACATCTCTTGTCGTAATCTCGCGATTATAAAACTTGTACCAACATCAGACTAATAACACGACGGTTAGCGACTAGATCGTAATGGAATAGACTTCGGTAAAACTCCATCAGCAATTCCAAGCAACTTTCACTGAAGGTCAAAATCAAAACAGAAATGGTCCCCGTGTATTCCGCTGAAGCATCACAACTTTGAAGTTTTCGATTTCCTATCTTCGTAAAACTGGCCACCCATTATTTATCTTATAACAAAAATATTTTATACGAAACAGCCTACGGGAAAACAAGACCAGTGTCACTGCAAAACAACTTCACAAATTTCACGAGTAATTTGCAAAAAACACTCTCCATTTACTCCTATGAGAAGCCCCTCTCATAATACTTTCACGAAAAATCCTCCGTATAGTCAAATCAGATCATACGAAGCAATTTTTTGAAATAGACATTACGGGTCTTCCGAAAAACTATCATTGATAATTTTTCGTATAATAAAAACAAAGCTCCATGAAGATTGCTGACTTCTACTTTTTACTTCCCTCGGTTACATCCGAGCAGGAAATCGCCTCGCAACCAAATCCACAAGGGTTCTGCGTCGAGCCTCTTAAAATTTGTCTCCCTCGGATAAAAAGAAAACAATTTTATACGACTAAAGGAAACAGTACACAAAACATTCATCGTATAACTTAAACCCAAAGTGGAAACTCGTTTTTAACTACCATCAGACATAACACGGAAAACTCCGCTATACTTGGTCTTTCAATCTCAACAAACGCTCTTTGGTCCTCGACCACTATACGGTTGAACACAATCTTCATCCAAGCCATAATAATTAAGCAACCACCGGTCTAATCACTTAAACGGCTAAAGAACAATCCACGATTTGTCATAAAACGCCAAATGACGATGACATAGACTATTTGTCGTATAACCCAGAGCAGAAATTATACGGTAAATTTTTCCATAACAAAGTTGAGTCCTAACAACCAAACAGTTAACGGAAAAATTAAACTTGTCGATAATCATCCAAGTTTCACAATTCATTTTAAGCCTGCAATGTTTTCTCTGTAAAACGCGGCATGTTAGAAAAAATCGTAACAAAGCTCCTGCAGCTATACGAATCATCTTTAAAAATGCACGAAATAAAATCTCGGAGGGCCGACTCTTCGCAAAAGCACAGTGACGAAAAACGCTTCTTCCCAGGGACAAATCTACGCCACCCCTTGATCCTAATCCCTCAATCATAAATCAAACTACTTAACATCAAAAACGGAACAATAATTTTTGCTGCAAACATCCGCAGATAAACCAAGACGTTTCTCCAACGCAGGGTTAAGACTAAACCCTTGCAACATCGCAAAACATCTTCAAGCCCGCGAACATTTCAAGCACGAAACGCGGCATACAAAAGAATAACAAATCTTCAGCATCGCGAGACGTCGCACACGCGCGAAGATTTGTTCTTCGACGAAATTTTCTTCCTCGATAAAAATACCTTCTTGGAAGACCAGACAGTCATACGCACTAACATCTTCTCAAAACATATCCTTCGCGAAGACTCAAAACTGTAATTTTTACCATTAAGTTTGTTGCTGACCACAACAAACTCTTAACGTCCAAAACAGACTTAGCCATCTCGTGGAGATGACTCTCGTACATCCGACACAAGGATAATAGCGCTATAAAAGAAACCCAAAATTTTTGGTCAGCACTTCCAGGAGGCTTAAAAATTGTCCTTGGAGAGATGCTCGGTTCCAACCATACAAGTCGTATAAGACGAGAACCTATCGCAGACTTTAAATTGGTTAGGAATCCGGATGAAACTGAAACGGGATACGTAAGTCGAATTAGTCATCGCACCCTCTAAAACCAGGAGTAGACCTAGGTCTTGCCCTAAACCCAGCACACTGCTCTCTAACATCTCAAGGCATGATATCCAACATTGATAACGAGATCTTAAATCATGTCCCTTCGTCAATATTCTAACTCTCTCGAATTTTTTTGAAAAATCAAATTCTTCAAACAATGCCATCTAGAACAAGAAGCGAATACGACGATCCAACAAAAGAGTTAGATACGAGATGACAACTAGTATTCTTCCCTCTACATTCGCACGAATACAAACTTGCTCTTCGAAAAAAATAGTCTTCAATTCATTTAAAGTCCGCAAAGCGGCAGGGATTCGAAGCCACATGGCTCAGTCCTGAAAAGGTAAATACCGACACACTCGGCCAAAGCAAACAGCCTTCAAGGCTAATCTCGAGGCCGACAAAGGTCCGCTACAAAATGCCATCAATGGCAACATAACCGGACCATAAAAGGTCTCACTGGAAAACAGGTCATAAGAATCTTAACTCCAAGACGAACTACGAATGGCTTGATCCCTTTTGACAAGGGTACGTAGGCAGCTTTCATAGGGCGCAGCCCCAATCTTACCAAATTACACTCTTTTAGAGTGAACGTACAACTTTCAACTGACATTTTCAACCATTAATTCCGCCTAACTTGCCTAACATGTCTTATCACTCGCTAGAACCTCACATCTATGATCCACAGTTCTAACGGGCTGGGGGGCTAACTGTTGGGGTAAAAAAAGGTCACGACGGAATTAACGTTTGAATGTCGTAAAAATCAGCATGAACGTTTTTACGAAAAGTAATCTTCAAATCTTTACGAAGAACTTTACGGTGAAATCTTGCACTAATCTCAGTTGATTCGTCGAAACTAGACACCCATAGTCCAAGAATACGTTCATAAAACGTCAGAAAAGGATCCAAACAAGGTCGCCACGTAGCGACCGGTTCGCGAACGAGCCGGTCGCTACGAAGCCACCAACCAAGCTACTCGGTCGGTCGCTACGTAGCGACCGACCAAGCCATTCGGTCGGTCACTACGTAGCGACATACCCGCAAATGAGTCGGTCGCTATGTAGCGACCGACCCGCGAACGAGTCGGTCGCTACGTAGTGACCGACCAAGCCACTCGGTCGGTTGCTACGTAGCGACCGACCCGCGAACGAATCGGTCGCTACGTAGCGACCGATCCAGCACGGACCAGGTCGCTACGTAGCGACTGAACTGTCTCGGACATCGATTAACGGGTACCACCCAAATCCGTGCATTCTCGCATGTTCCTCAATGCTGGCTCCCACGTCCCACAGCCATATCACTTCTCACGCCGTTCCGATCAGAGTTACCGTTGAAACTTAAAAACCGCGAGAATTTGTTTTTGTCGAAAAGAAAATCGTAACAAACGTTTCATGTCGAAAGACGGCCCAACGAGTTCTAAAACGCGACTACAAGCCCACTTACGATTCTTTATGTATGAGCTCGTAGATACTATGGCGGTTTATGTTTTTATTATAAAAACAAAAATAAAGATAAGTTTCCGCAGAAAAAATGTTAAGTTTCCGCGGATAAACATGAAGATCGGAAAAAAGGAATATCTCCATTTTTCATTTAAGACGGCTTAAGGGCAAAAAGGGAAAAGCTAAAACCAACCTTGGAGGAGTATATAAGGAGTCCTAGGCGAGAGTTACAAAAAAGAGAACTTTTTCAGAGCAAACTTAGCACTTAGAGCAATTTTAGGCAACTTTTCGTTTTTTGTTATTCGAGCTGCGACTCAATTAGGTCTAGCAGTCTTAGGGTTTTAGAACTAGGAATCTCGCCGACAGCTCTCGTTGCCCAGGCTCTTGTTGTAACGCTCAAACGCGGATTCAGAATAAGATTTATTTTGCTCTCTTTTCGATTTCTTATTTTTCTCGTCTTTATTTCGTTTTCAGATTGCTTGGCGTGTGGTTTAGCAGATATCCGGGACCTCTGGAAAATTTCGGTTCCCACACATGTATGGACTTGTCTATTAACTAGATCTAATGGCCCAAACAAATGTGTTCGATCAATAGCAAGTGTCGATCGATTATCCAGTATGGATATCGATCGACGCGTTTCTAGTTAAGCTTTATGCACAGGTTGAATGATGCTTACTAAGCTCGCTAGATCAGCTCTCGCCTTACTCTTAGCAAGAAACTTAGCTCATATAGAATGTTTTCAGGATGAGAATGAAGCTAGCGCTTTTATCTATCAATCCAAGGGCAAGTTCTAGGTAGCTAATCTAGAAACATGCATTAATGACAATCCTAATGACAATTATCACAACTCAGAAATCTATAGTTGGGATTAATCCCTCATAACCTATTTAAACCATAAAATCTAACAGTGGAACTATTCAGACATGGCCAAGCAATTCATGAAAGCAATTAGGTAAGAAAACATCAATAGAATAGTAAATAGATATTAATGGAGTTCCAATCACACTATGCCTCTAACATGGTGGCAAAGCTTATATAACTAGGTTAAAACTCGTGAGGGGTAATCTTGTAAATTGGTGAAAACTTGGGCTTCAAGTCGGCTGTGACCAAACGGGCTTTCTACGCGCTTCGCTGTCGATCGATGTTCTGATGTGAACATCGATCCATATTTGTTCCTCAATATCGACCGAGCTCGTTTGTCATCTCAGGTGCTTGCTCCAAATATCTCCAAAATTCTCCAAAATCATCACTTATCTCCAAATCACTCATGATCTTATAAATATAATAAACTAGGGGGGTGTCCGCGCTTCGCGCGGAATATTATTTTATTGTTGTTAAGTATGATGTTTTTGAATGATGTAATTATATGGTCATTATTTATTTGTGAAGAGCATGATTTAGTATTTTATTGTGTGATGTAATATTAGGTTATAGGTTAATATATTATGTGTTTGTCTTTTCAATAACGTGTTGTTGTGTGTATAGTAGTATGTTAGTGGTGAAATGAACTTATGATGTAAAGCATCTTGAATTTCAATAAATTTTCATTTAAGCATTTATTGATTCTAACATTAACGGTTTAAGCGTCAACATTGTATTTAATATTTTCACATTTTTGAACACTATTCTTTTTGTTAACAACGTCGAACATTATTCTCCTAAGATGTTTTTTCCTTCTCCGCATATTTTGACTTGAGCCATCACCATCTATGTATTTCATTTACCTTTCCAGTGTGCGGTGTTTCTTACCATCACCGGTAAAAGACTCACCTTTGTTTCTCTTGTTTTTCTTTGTCTTTTTCTCTTGTGAGATTATCTAATATTTGTTGTAGATCAGATTTATGAGTTCCCAGTTGTCCGGTTGTTTCTCATGATGTTGTACGCTGTTCTGGGCAATAGTTGTCATCTTCTTCCTTAAATTTGGCTACTGTTAGGAACTACATCTCCTTGGGTTGGTCAGAGTTTAGTTGTCTTTAATGTTGTCTTCCTCGTAGTTAGCTTGTCGTTGATAGTCACTGCTTGTCTTGGTTTTCAAGATCTAGTTTTTGCTGATTTGACTTTTACGTTCTCTTCATAAATCGAGGATGGCTCCACAGTTTATTGATTTTCTGTAGTCTCCTTTTCTCTCTTTGTTCTCTCATCTCGTTGCACTTTTCATCGCTGGATGCGTCTCCGGTGGCTCTCCATTTCGCCATGTTTGTCATTCCAGGTTTGGATAGTGTTTTCCTCTGTGTATGTTATGTGGGCTTGGAAGATTATTTCTTGTCTCAAACTTGAGATTTGGTTTCTTTGTGGTTAGCTTCCATTCTCCTTCATTTATGTTGTTTTTCTTCTTTTCCTGCTTCCCTTGATATAGGTGTGTGGAGTTAGTCTCTTGGAGCTTTGGTCTCTTCTATTCAGAGCTTTGTGATTCTTCGTTGGCAATGAGCGCGTTGTATGTGGTTGTTTGTTTGTGAGGTGCTTCTTAACTTTTAGATGGTGGTTGTGCTTTAGGCATGTGTTTTCGTGCTTTGTGGTGACTTTTATCTTCCATTGATTATTCTCCTTCTAACCCATTTTTTTTGTTTTTTTGGGTTGGTGCTTGAACACGTTCATTTGTGTTACAGACTTTTACTGAGTTAGTGTTACTATAGTATTTTGCTTTTTCTTTGTGATTTTGGAAATTTAGGTTTAGATTATGTATCGTACTCTAGTTTTTTTAGTCTAGTTATTTTATAGTTTTTAATAGTCAAATAAATTTATAATTTGTAAATAAAATAATAGAAAATATCAAAAAAATAAAAGTTTAGTTTATGTTATTTTTTATTTAAAATTTCATATAATAATGGTTAGTGTGAGAAAGATTTTATGGCACAATTAGAAAATATTAAGCCAAATTGTAAAAGTGTAAAAGAAGAAGGACCTAAAATGTAAAAACAAAAAATATATGGGGACACATGTCACCAAACCCCCCGGCCACTTGTCATAAGAAGAGAAAAAGTTAACTTTATATATATAGATAGACTCCATAATATAATAATTAGTAGTAAAAACACCTATAAAGCATGGGTGAAAGTGGGTCAAATCCATGGTCTATCAACTCCCCCAGACTTATCCCTTTGCTTGTCCTCAAGCAAAACAAACAAGCAGTCTTTTTGAAAGAAGTTTGAAAACAGGAGGGACTCACACAATTTTAAACTTAGAATCATCACCTTTACAATATTGCAATCCACATCTAAGAAGTCCTAATCACAAAAGCACATTATATCATATCCTAGCTTAGCAGCCAAATTCACCTAGCTAACAACTTAGCAAATCTCGTCTGACATTCCCCTCTACAAACCTCATTTCTTAGCGGCTTTACCTTGGGAGGATGCATGAATTTTCAAACAAGTATCTGGACCTGCAGGTAAACATTAGTTCATATCCTCTCTCTCTACTAATTTTCTCTCTTAGTCAAAGTCTTTTTATATTTGCAAGATCATTGATCAAGATTGGACATGCTTCCATGAATCAAGCCTTAATGGTGGTTGCTACCAAGTCCTGTTCACTTCTTTTTGACCTATATCCTATGATTATTTGTGAAGCAAGCCTTAATGGTTGTAGCCACCAAGCCCTGTTCTAATCCTTTACCTATAGAATTCTTATGAAGCAAGCCTTAATGGTTGTAGCCACCAAGTCCTGTTTGAATCACTTCTTAACAAATCTCTAATAGATATGTGTATATATATATATATATATATAAAATAATATATATTTTTTTAATATCTATATTTCAAAAATAGAGAGAGAGGGGGTGATAAATCTATATACACAAGGCTTTACCTTCCAGACTTGTTTGAAGAATCCGATCCCATATATACCAAGCCCCAAGACAAGCAGTTGTGTCGCGTTTAGTGTTGGAGGTCAGCTTTGGTTCCTTCAAACGATCTCAACAAGTGTAACATAGTTGACAGGTTTATCCACTTTAGTATCTTTAGTACTATTTGCAATCAGTAAGTTCTAGAATGGTGTTGAAGAGTGGTTAGAAAACAAGCAAAAATCTAATAAGTTCATTATCCCTTTCTTGATTCAATAAAAACTTTATGTTTGAAAATATTTTTAAAATTCATGAAAAAACTAATATCAGTAAACCACCCCCAGACTTAAACTACACTATCCCCAGTGTAAATTCAATCGGAGTTATGGTGATAATAAATCATAAGTACTTAATGTAACGAGTTAGAACGATATACCAGATCGGAATGGATGTCGCCCTATGTAAGGATGTTGATATCGGTCGATGCAGGTACTGCTTTGTCGATCGATGTCGACAGTGTCTCATCGGTCGATACTTAGGGCAATCGTCTACTCGGATCTATTTTTGTTTCTTTTTATTTTTATGACCTGCAATAATTAAAAACCAACATAAATAATATATTTATAAAAGCTAAATAAATAGTACTTAATAGTGGGTTGCCTCCCAGTCAGCGCTTTGTTATAGTCATTTAGCTTGACTTTGGAGGTGATTGGGCTAGTGATGTTGAAAGCTGGCACCTGTTGGGAAACAAGTCTCCATATCTTCTTTACGCTTGTTGAACCATGTACCAGTGAAGTCTCTCATTGCTTCATCTCCTCTGCGCCATTTGTCCTTCATTATTGTAGTTGCATCTTCTATCTTCTGCAATCTATCTCCAAGACTCTCAAGAATGAATTGATGTCTCATAAGTCTGGCGTATATGTCAGCTGAGTTCTCCTCTCCATGGTTATGTGTATCAGGCATGTCTGATGTCACCTTTTGTACTAGCCTCCCTCGGTTTGAAGCTTCGTCGACCGATGTCCGATGATGAATGTCGGTCGATTTGTTGTTGCGTCTGTCGATCGATGCTGATGCTTCTGGTCGACGGACAATGTAACTCTGAATCTCCACTAATTCCCCTTGAATAGCTTCTATCTTTGAAGTCAAAGCACTAATGCTAAGATCCATTGGGAAATAGATGTCATCACATCTGCCATCAAGCATCTCTTCTATAGTTTCCAGAGCTTTGGAGATCCGTTCTACTTACTGATTTATCTCTTCCCTGGTGTGTAAATCTGGTTGAGACTTCATAGAATGTGGGTGTGGTAGGTTGTCATCGACCGATGCGGGTATGCTGTTGTCGATCGATGCTGGTAAGAGACTGTCGATCGATGCTCGTTGATGTCTGTCGATCGATGTAGGTCGAGCAACGTCGGTCGCGCGCTGAATTCTGGCTATGTCTTGCTTCATCTCCTCCATGCAAGTAGTCAGCCAACTGATACTATCAATCAATGGATAGTAGACACCATCAAGTTTCATCTGGAAGGCTTCTTTGTTCTTCTCTTGTTCTCCACAGACTCCATAAAACATCGCATTGATCTCGTCCTTGGTGTAGATCTCTGGTACTAGCTTTGTTTGAGTGAATGAGCTAGCATGTTCTGGAAGACAAATGTAGTTTGGCTTATCTCTTGAAGCTCTTTCAAGAAATCTTCTGATATCCTTGCTGTGAACACGAATGGCGTGTCCATCTAGATATCTGGCGTATCTCTGATCATCTCTGTAGATACCATACTCATCCTTTTCTTCCCAGTAGAATCTCCTAGTACCGAAAAGATCAAAGGCCCTTTTGCCAAATTCTGGACGTCTGTCGACCGATGTTGGGACGTCAACGTCGACCGATTGTTGAGTTGGATGGCGAGACCTTTGTTTGAAGCTTTTGTCTATGCCACCAGCTGTGTCATAGAACTCCTTTGTAAACTTCTGTTGGTGTTCTGGAATGTTGCGTTGATGCATGAACAGATTGTTTGCTCCATTGGCTGTCTAAAGGATGTCTGCGATATCTTCTCGAGATACGGGCAGTGTGCGTCCGTCTATTGCTTGCCGTAGCCATCTAGGTCCCTAAAAATACCAAATTCGTCTAGAGTTAGATACTGGTTATCAAATTTATCTTTTTCACTTACAGTAGTGGTTTTTGGTTTTGGACGGATGTGGATCGATGTGGAATGATCAACGTCGATCGATGTTGAAGGATTGATGTCGATCGATGGACAGATTGCTATGTCGATCGGATGGATGAAGTGTGTTCTTCCCCAAGCAGCTTCTACTCGATTTTGATATGTTTCATCTCGTCTTTGCATGTTGGGAAGTTCCTCATATGTGAAACCCTCATGAAGTTCATCAGCTCCTTGATCACGGTATGCTGTCTCTACTGCGTAGCTCTCGTGTTAGCGATCACCTGCCCAACTGCCATTTGAGTAATCTCCGTCTCGGGTCGCGTCGAAGTTAGTGTCGATCGATGGGGACAACGGCCCATCTATGGTCTCGATACGGCCTAAAGAGGGTCCAAATTGCAGACAACGGCCCATCTATGGTCCCAAAAGACTTGAGCCCGAAGACTGGTATGACAGTTTATCTCTTCCGCGGGAAGAGATAAATGTCAAATTTCCGAAGATAATCACAAAGAAGAAGGAAATATGGAAAAGCTCGCTTCGCGACAAATCCGGCCCAAGAAGAGGTAAACCGACCTAAGGAAGAGTATATAAGGAGGACCTAGGACGGAGAGGAAAGGGGGAAGACAGAAGAGCACATCAGAGCAAACTTTATACTTAGAGCAATTTAGGCATTTTTCCGTTTTTACTATCGAGCCACGACTCGACTAGGTTAGAATTTAGGTGGCTAGACTAGCGAACATACCGACAGCTCTCGTGGCCTAGGATCTTACCTGTTGTTCACGCTCAAACGCGAATTCGGAAATAAGACCTCTTTGTTCTCTTTTCGCTCTTTTACGATTTATTACTTTCGAATCTTTCATATTGATTGTGTTGTGCGTGGCCCAGCAGATAACCGGGACCTTCAGGGAAAGCTGGTTTAGCTTGGCTTTCCTCCGATTAACAAAACTCGACGGTGTGAATTTCGGTTCCCACAGAAATTAGTAGAGATAGAGGAAATAAACTCTTATTTACCTGCAGGTCCAGATACTTGTTTGAGCATCCTTGCATCATGTGATTGATACCCCCAAGGTAAAGCCTACACTTTTATTTATACAAGAATTGAGGTTGGTAGAAGGGATTGTCAAACATGATTGCTAAGTTGTTAGCTAGATGAACTTGGTTGCTAGACTAGGATATGTTATAGTGTGCTTCTGAGATTAGGACTTTCTAAGGTGTTGAATATAAGTTTTAAATCTGTGAGTCCCTGCTATTTTCAAACCTCTTTCAGAGAGACTGCATGTATGTTTAGCTTGAGGACAAGCAAAAGGGTAAGTCTGGGGAAGTTGATAGGCCATGAATTTTATCCAATTTTAGCCATGGTTTATAGGTTTTTTAATAACTAATTACTATGTTCTAGAGTCTCTTTAGTATATTTATAGGATCAGAAGTGATTTGGAAGAAAGTGATGATTTTGGAGCATTTTGGAGATATTTGGAGAAAGCATCCGAGCTGACCATCGAGCAAGACCATTGGTCGACATTTAGAGACAATAATCGATCGTTGCACATCATGTGACATCGATCGATGGCGATGTGCACAGAAGCCCGTTTGGTTCCAGCCGACTTAGAGCCCAAGGCTTCACCAATTTACAAGATTACCCCTGACGAGTTTTAACCTAATTATATATAGGTTGCCAACATGTTAGAGGCAAAATGTGCTTTCTTGTTTTACCATTTTCACATAAAAGGTTTTCTAGGATCTTTAGTAGATTGGAGAGAAGATCCAAAGAGATTTGTGATTGGAACTCCATTGATATCTATCAATTTATCTATGCAGTTTTTATACCTAATTGTTGTTATGAATTCCTTAGCCATGTCTGAGTAGTTCTCTTGTTAGGTTTAGGGTTTAAATAGGTTATGAGGGATTAGCCCCAACTATTGATTGCTAAGTTGTGATATTCATCATTAGGATTGTCATTAAAGCATGTTTCTAGTTTAGCTAGCTAGAACTTGATCTAGGAGTTTGAGGTATAGGTCATCACTTGCATCTAATTGAGCTAAAATTGCTAGAGTAAGGCGAGAGCTGATCTAGGAAGCTTAGTGAGCAAATTCAACCCGCGCGTAAAGCTTGACTAAACGCGTCGATCGATATTCCAATTGAATAATCGATCGATGGAACAACAAGTGTATCGATCGATATTCTTATAGAATCATCGATCGACACTTATATCTGGTCAATAGACAAACCTAGAAAGCGAGAGCCGGTCGGTTTGTTTATTAGTGTTGAGCTCTATAATATCATGCATACAACTTATTAGGCATCTGTAGGATTATAATCCTGATTACCTGAATAAAAACCCTAAGTCTAGCTATTTTCATTTAAGTACCAGAACCCCAATCAAATCAATCGAGCAACTGCCTTGCTCACAAACCTGCTGTTTACATTTAATCATAATCAACCTAGCATAATCACTCTGATTAGATTTATTAGGTTCCCTAGCTCCCTGTGAATTCGATCCCTAAGTACTACAATTGAACCTCTTATTTGAGAGAGTAATTCACTCCTTAGGGTAATTTGAGTGAGATCAAGGCGCTGTTAAGAGGCATGAAACCTTCATCAAGGGTAAAGGAGATGAAGCACTGAAGTACCACATGAATGCCATCATAGAATATGATTTCTTGGAAGTGGTTAAGGAAGACAAGTGTCATGAGGTACATTTCAAAGTTGATAGCTCTATGAGTTTCGGAAGTTCTCATTGGTGTTGACCGACGCCGAGAGAGGAACATAAAACGATAGAGTTAGACGAACTCCGATCGATACCTACTGTCCAACATCGATAGATGACACCTACAGATTTAGTCGCGTCGTCCACGACAGTAACGATCTTGACCCATGAAGAGTTCACAGCTAAGCACCCTCATCCACCCATACCATATCGTGTAACCAGGAAAGATATCGATCGAAATCATGAGCCAGTCCCCGATCGACAAAGAGATTCAACCAACGATCGACATGAAACCTTCATAATCATTCAACGAGCACCTCTCAACCACCGAGTGCAACTACCGAAGATCGATGTAGTGAGATTGAATGCACTCAGAAACCCATCACAACCTTCAGAGGAATCAACAGACAATGTCAGTGAGCAATCTGAAGATGCATCAGAGACTATGTAAGTTGATCAGGCTATTGAAAGAAGAACCTTTAGGAGAAGGAAGGAAAAGGTTCCTAAGCATCTTAAGAGAGGCGCCAATGATAAGGAGATGGATAATTTTACAAAGAGGATTCTAAGGATCCCAATGGACAACCCATTTGAGGAGGCTTACTTTACCCACAGGTTGTGGATGTTCTTCAGAGAGACTAAGGGAACAGAAGAACACATTAGGAGAATGTTCCACCAGGTCAGAGAGAAGCCGAGGAAGAGGATTACACTGAAGAAGAAGAGTGATCCGGGAATGTTTGTAGTACCATGTTTGATAGTAGGTATTGATTACCCTAGTGCACTCTGCGACACAGGTTCTTCAGTCAGCATTCTACCAAAGGTGATGGCAGACCATCTAGGTCTGAAGATAGAGCCTTAAGAGGATTTGTTCACTTTTGTGGACTGTTCTCAGAGAAACTTCAGAGGAATCATCAGAAACCTTGACGTGCAGATTGGTAATGCCCTAGTTCCAGTAGATTTTCATGTCCTAGACATCAGGCTCAACTGGATTTTTTCTCTACTCCTTGGGTGAGCCTTCATGGCTACTTTAGGAGCAGTTTACGACATGCAGACCAAGACCAACTAGTTGTGCCTAACACTCATAGACCCTACTGTCTTTTATGATCCAGTGAGAGTTGTCAAGACACAGATGGTCGATAAGTGATTTGGAGATAAGTGATGATTATATTACTACTAATTAGTAATTACTACTAATTATTATATTATAAAGTCTATTTATTATATTTATAAGATCATGAGTGATTTGGAGATAAGTTATGATTTTGGAGCATGTTGGAGATATTTGGAGCAAGCACCCGAGATGACCATCGAGCTCGACCATCGGTCGATATTGAGGAACAAATATCGATCGATGTTCACATAAGAACATCGATCGACAGCGAAGCGCGCAGAAAGCCTGTTTGGTCACAGCCGACTTGTAGCCCAAGTCTTCACCAATTTACAAGATTACCCCTGACGAGTTTTAACCTAATTATATAAGCTTTGCCACCATGTTAGAGGCAAAGTGTGCTTTCTTGTGTTTTTAGTTTTATTACTTTCAGCAAAAGGTTTTTAGGATTTTGATAGATTGGAGAGAAGATCCAGAGTTTTAATTTGTGATTGAAACTCCATTAATATCTATTTACTATTCTAATGAAGTTTTCTAACCTAATTGCTTTCATGAATTGCTTGGCCATGTCTGAGTAGTTCCACTGTTAGATTTTAGTGTTTAAATAGATTATGAGGGATTAGCCCCAACTATAGATTGATGAGTTGTGATAATAGTCATTAGGATTGTCATTAATGCCTGTTTCTAGATTAGCTACCTAGAACTTGCCCTTGGATTGATAGATAAAAGCGATAGCTTCATTCTCATCCTGAAAACATTCTAACTGAGCTAAGTTTCTTGCTAAGAGTAAGATGAAAGATGATCTAGTGAGCTTAGTAAGCATCATTCAACCAGTACATAAAGCTTAACTAGAAACGCGTCGATCGATTATCCAGTATGGATAATCGATCGACGGAGTGAAAGGTGTATCGATCGATATCCCTATCGGATCAATGATCGACACTGCCATTGATCGAACACATTTGTTTGGGTCATTAGATCTAGTTAATAGACAAATCCAGACATGCGAGAGCTTATTGCCTCGTTGATTTAGCAGTTGAGCTTTACATTATCATGCATGCAACTCATTAGGCATCTGTAGGATTATAATCCCAAGTTTCCTGAATAAAAACCCTAAGTCTAACTATTTCCTTTTAAGCACCAAAACCTCAACCAATCAATCGAGCAATTACTTGCTCAACAAAACTGCAGATTTACATTTTAAATCTTAAAACGTCCTACTTAACAAATCATATTAGATTCATTAGGTTCCCTAGCTCCTTGTGGATTCGATCCCTAAGTACTGTAATTGAACCTCTTATTTGAGAGAGTAAATTCACTCTTTAGGGTAATTTGAGTGATATCAGCGTTCCAGCAGTTGGGTTGTATTTTACCTTTGCTATCTTGCAGCCTGTAGGCGCCTGCTCTCCGCACCTCGATGACCTTATAGGGTCCTTCCCACCCGCATTAATTTTTTTTCTTGGACTTTCAGGTACATGCCCAGCAGTACCAGAAGCAACAAGGAAACTGAACTACTATGCTCACCAGATCCTGCAAGCTTGGAGCGTTCAATCCGCAAAGAAGTGTACTCCTCATCGATCGACAGCACCACCTGTTCATCGATCGATTTCTGTCAACCACCGTCGACCTAGACACTAGTCCCGTCGACCGATACTCGCTCACTACCGTCGACCGAAGACACTCTTCTGTCTACGGACATCTTCCATCCAACATCGATCGATACTTCAGTCTGAACATCGATCGATACTGAGCCGCGAGACATGGCTACAACTTTGATACTTGTACGTGATGTGTGGGAACCGAAATTCGCACTGTCGATTTCCGTTTAAATTAGGAAAGTTAGGAAAACCCTAATTTCCCAGAGTTCCCAGATATCTGCCAAACCACACGCCAAGCAACCAGAACACGAAATAAAGACGAGAAAAATAAGAAATCGAAAAGAGAGGAAAATAGATCTTATCCCGAATTCGCGTTTGAGCATTACAACAAGGTAAGAGTCTGGGCTACGAGAGCTATCGGCGAGATTCCTAGTTCTAAACACCCTAAGACTGAAAGACCTAATTGAGTCGCAGCTCGAATAACAAAAATGGAAAGTTGCCTAAAATTGCTTTAAGTGCTAAGTTTTCTCTGAAAAAGTTCCCTCCTTGTGACTCTCGCCTAGGACTCCTTATATACTCCCTCCAAAGTCGGTTTGAGCTTTTCCCATCCTGCCCATAAGCCGTCATAACTCAAAGATTGAGATATTCCATTTTTCCCGATTTTCTTGATTATCCGCGGAAACTTAACATTTATCTGCGGAGTTTGACATTTATCCTTTCTTGCGGACTAAGTATAAACCGCCATAGTATCTATGGGCTTTTCCTTAAAAAATCGTAAGTGGGTTTCTAATCGCATTTTAGACCTATTTGGACCGTCTTCCGATTCGAAACGTTTATCACGATTTTTATCGATAAGAATGAACTTTCCACGATTTTTATCATAAATTTTAAATGATATCTTCGATCGATGGGAGTGAGAAATGATATGACTGCGGTAAATGGAAGCTAGCAATGAGGAACAGACGAGAATGCACGGATTTGGGTCGTACCCGTTGATCGATGTCCGAGACAGTTCGGTCGCTACGTTGCGACCGGGTCCGCGATGGATCGGTCGCTACGCAGCGATCAAATGAACGGCTTGGTTGGTCACTACGTAGCGACTGACCGAGAGGATTGTTCGATCGCTACGTATCGTCCGACTCTTTGCGGATCGGTCGCTACGTAGCGACCGACTCGTTGTGGATCGGTCGCTACGTAGCGACCGATTCATTGCGGATCGGTCGCTACGTAGCGACCGATCGAGAGGCTTGGTCGGTAGCTACATAGCGACCAACTCGTTCTCGGGTCGGTCGCTACGTAGGGACAGGCTTGTTCGCGGGTCGGTCGTCACGTGGCGACCATGTTTGCATCTTTTTCCGTAGTTTCATGAACGTGTTCTTTAGTTTCGATAAATGAACCAAGATTAACGCAATATTTCACCGCAAGACTTTTTCGTAAAAGTAATCTTTACGAAAGAATACTTTTCGTAAAAATGTTAATGTTAATTTTTACGAATATATGGATGTTAACTTCGTCGTGTCCGTTTTTGACCCCAACAGTTAGCCCCCCAGCCCGTTAGAATCGTGGATTGTGACGAGATTCTAGCGCTCGGTTTTGGCGAGTTAGGCAAGACAGGCGTGTTGGACGAAGTTTATATTCAAAAATTCCGCAGAAAAATATTGATGAAGAAATATATATATATATAAATCGAAATCTTAAACTCCTACCTCTATAAGTAGTGAGCTCCCATCCTTCATTCCCTTCACACATTTCTTTCTTTCCAAACTCTCTCTAGCTTCTTTTCTCACTTTTAGCTCTCAAGTTGTATTCCTCCCAAAACGACAAGAAGAGTTCTGATGCTGAGGTTGCTGAGGCCTCCTCCCAGGCGCCGGAGTCAACCCCTTCTGACAACGCTCCGGCCTGTGTCGCCGGCTTCCTCTCTTTCCGAGAGAAGATGGCTCGTCGTAAGGCTGAGAAGGAAACGGCCCACGCCGATGGCGCCGACGCCGAGCACCCGTCCTCTTCCGTTCTGGTTGTCGCTTCGACTCACGAACCCGAGGTTCTAGTTCCGCAAGGTACGGGAGTGCAAGTCGAAACGGGCATTCCGTTCGTGCCAGATGCTTTGGCGCAGCCTTCTGGATCGTCTACGACTCCGATTCTCATCGAGGGCAACGAAAAGGCCACTGAGTCGATGCCTCCTCCTCCATCTAGGAAGGAGATTGTCCTGGCATTGCGTGCTACTAGCGCTACTCTGGTTGTACAACCAAAGGGTCGGAAGAGAAAGTGCGTCAGGGGCAACGACGGGGAATCTTTGCAGCATGAAGGATTGAATATGGCGTCAGGACTCCGCGGAAAGGTTCGTTCTTCACTATGGATTTTTATTCTTAGGGCGTGAGGTCTTGTTTAACCCTGTTTTGCTCCGCATCTTTAATTGTTTCACCTCATCTCGCAGTTTGTGTCGCTGATTGATGGGATGATCAGCGAATGCGGTTCCGAGGTCAGTCGTCTTGCGGGAGATTTGACCGAGATGCAGGGCAGACTGTCTAAGTATGGAGCCATGCTGAAAGCTCTCGAGGGTTCTCATTCCGCAAAGGTGTCTAAGCTCGAGGTTCAGATCGGAGAGCTTGAGAGGGACCTTGGGAAGACGGCGAGTTCTTTGCTTAAGGAGAAAAAGGCTAGGAAGACGAAGTCCTCGGAGGTACGTGGACTTCAGCGTCAGATCGAAAGAGGTGAAGGGTCGATGAACCGTGGGATCGAGGAGGCCAAGGATGCATTCCGCGTTGAGTTCCAGACCTGTTTCGCGAAGATCGTCGGCTTTCTGGGCTCCCTCGAGTGCATTCGCAGCAGGGATTTGGTCCTGGCGACTATCGATGGTGGGATGGCCGTGGTTCAGGCACTCCAGGGTGAAACCCCTTCGTCCTTGCAGGACGAGGAAGCCAGATTGTCCGCATGCAAGGGAGATCTGGCGGCCGCGGACGGGAGTTTCGACCTTGTCTTGGCCGATCTAAAGTCCAAGTGTTTCCTCCCGACATGTTCAGAAGACCCAGAGGGGCAAGATCCTGTGGTCGGGGAAAACGGAGGTGGTGCGGCCCCGAGCTTCGACGAGGCGATGGGTGAAGGGGAGGTTTAGATTCCAGATGACGATCAAGGTTACGATCTCGCTTAGGAGATTTTTTTATGTTATGAATTAGTACTTGCTCCGGCCTTGTATGGCCGTGTTTATGTTTTGGGACTGGCCGCTTGTGGCTTTGAATCCCCGCCGCGTTGCGGCTTTTTATTAATGAATATTCAGTTTACGTTTATGTGAGTAAGTGGATGGTGTAGAAGGAAGCTTATGAGTTGTCATCTCATATCTTTTTCCCAAGTGGAATGCTATATTCGTGGTTTGTTTCGAGAATTTTCCACAAAGTCCTAACTTCGTGGGATTTTTGAGGACGTTGAATATAAGCATAGAGGCATGCTTTAGGATCTCGTATATTTTCATATCATACCTTCAGATGTTAAAGACCAGTGTGCTGGGTTTAGGGCAAGACCTAGGTTTACTTCTGGCTTTAAGGGGTGCGATGACTAATTCGACTTACGTATTCCGTTACAGTTTCGACCTGATTCCATACCGATTTTAAAGTCCGCGATAGGTTTTCGGCTTATATGACTTGTCTGGTTGGAATCGAGCATCTCTCCAAGGACAATTTTTAAGTCTCCTGGAAGTGCTGACCAAAATTTCGGATTACTTCTATAGCGCTATTATCCTTGTGTCGGATGTATAAGAGTCATCCTTGTGAGATGGCTTAGTCTGTTTAGGACGTTGGGAGTTCGATGTGATCAGCAACGAACATGGTGGAAGACTCTACCGTTTGGATCTTCGCGAAGAGTATGTGTTTGAGAAGATGCTAATGCGTATGATAATTCCTTTTTTTCATTTTTGAGACCAGGATTTCGTTTATGCGATGTCTGGCTGGAAATAGTTTCTTAGGCGTTTTTGCGACGTGTCGCAATGCCAAAGGTTGATTTTTCCCTAGTAACTGGTGAATTTGCGAGTTCTTTTAGGACTCGAATATATTTTGTGTATCAAAGATGATCGTGCGGTTTTGTGATATTGTTGCGTTGGAAAAGTTTCAAAAATATCGAGTGCTATGTCAGATGTTTTGAACTTGGGAGTATACGAGTATACGTACCCACTCCCCCCCCCCTTTTTAGAGAGATAAACAGCTGAAATTGTCTTTCGACAAACTGCCTACGTACCCCTTTCAGAGATCAAGCCGTCTCGTAGTTCAGTGGTTGTGAAACGATTTGTTTAGTGATAGTATTTTTTGAGATGCATTGCATTCCAAGTTATTGGAATTTTTACGCCTTGCATGTTGGCTATCTCGTAGGAACCTGGTCGGATGACTTTTATGACCTTGTAGGGTCATTCCCAGTTTGCTCCTAGTTTTCCCGCGTTTCGCTCAGCGGTGTTTTGGAAGACTTTGCGCAGAATTAAATCTCCTTCGTTGAATCGTCGATTTCGAAATTGGAGTTATAGTAGTTTGTGGCTGCGTGTTGATAATTTTGAATTCGGATGAGCGCTCGATCTCGGTTTTCGTTGATGAGGTCGAGATTGTCTAGGAGCATGGCGTTGTTGAGCTCTTCTCATTCAGGCAGTAATCTTCTTCGGACCCCGGGAAATTCGACTTCCGCGGGAATCATGCATTCTGTCCCGTACACGACGGCGAAAGGCGTTTCTCCCGTTGCTCGTCTTGGGGTCTTACGGTGTGACCAGAGGAATCCCTCGTGTTCCTCCGCCCACCTTCATTTTTTAGCGTCTAGGCGTTTTTTAAGTCCGTCTAGAACGGTCTTATTGATTGTCTCGGCTTGACCGTTGCATTGTGGATATCTGGGAGTTGATTTGTTTAATCGTATCTTCCATTTTTCGCAAAATGCTTCGACCCGGGTGAAGATGAACTGTGATCCGTTGTCAGTTACGATCTCGTAAGGAACTCCATGTCTACAGATAATGTTTTTCCATACGAAACTTTCGACTTGGACTTCTTTTATACTTGCATATGACTCTGCCTCCACCCACTTTGAGAAGAAATCAGTAAGGACTAAGAGGAAACACTTTTGCTTTGAATTGTGAAGGGGTCCGACGATGTCCATGGCCCAGCGCCTGAAGGGATATGGTGATGTGAGGGAAGAAAGAACTTCTGCTGGTTGTCGGATGGTCGGAGCATGCCTTTGACATTTTTCGTATTTTCATGCGAATTTCTCACAATCTCCGATCATTGTCGGTCAGTAGTATCCGTGGCGTTTGATTTTCACTGCAAGTGACCTTCTATCGGAATGGTTTCCGCAGGATCTAGAATGGACTTCTTACATGACTTTTCTCGCCTTTTCTCCTTCCAAACACGTCATGAGCGGTCCGGAAAATTTCCACTTCTAAATTTCCCCGTCGACCGTCACGTAACGCGCGGCTTGGTTTCAGATTTTGCAGGCTGCCTATTTTTCGGGGGGTAATTTTCCGTCAATGATGTAGGCTCGAATCGTTTCCAGCCATGGCGTATCACAGCCGTAGTCGGATTGTTCTGATCTCTCTTCTGGCTGAACCGCGATCTACTCTACATCGTCGTCTTTATCCCCGATGAGGTTGATCAATTGGTGGTCCGATACTCGGGTGCTCGATGAATTCGACCGGAATCACTCTTTTAAGACCTGGGTCTGAACTTGACGCCAGGGCGGCGAGAGCATCGGCTTGGACATTTTCTGAGCGGGGAATTCGCGTGAGAGTGAAACAGTCGAAATCTTGAGCCAGATTTCGGACCAGTTTGAGATATGCATCCATTATTTCATCCCTTGCTTCGTATTCTCCGCTATATTGACTTGCGACTAGCTGAGAATCACAGTAGGCGTGGATGTTGCGTATCTTCAATCCGTGAGCTAATCGTAGCCCTGCAATGGGCGCTTCGTACTCGGCCTCGTTGTTGGACGCGTGGAATTCTAGCCTAAATGATTGTTCTAGGATTTCATTGGTCGGTGACGTGGGGAAAATTCCGATGCCCGATCCTTGCTTAGATGACGATCCGTCGACGTGAAGGACCCATGTTGTACTTGGGATTTTGTACTCGTTCTTGGTCGGTATTCTATAACGTACTCACTTAACTCGACTGCCCATTTGGTTAGTCTTCCTGACTGGCTCGGACTATGCAAAATCGTCCACAGAGGGAGGGTCGTGAGGATGACGATCGTATGAGATTGGAAATACGGTCGGAGCTTTCGTGCCGAGGTTATGACTGCGTATGCTAATTTTTCCATTAGCGGATATCGTGACTCAGCATCTAGCAAAGATTTGCTTACGTAAAAAATGGGTTTCTGTTCACCGCGCTCCTCTCTGATCAGGACGCCGCTTACAGCCAATGCCGATACTGCAATATATAAGAACAAGGGTTCTCCTTCGACAGGTTTTGCGAGAACCGGAGGAGTGGCTAAGTACTGTTTCAGCTGTTGAAAAGCGTTTTCGTACTCTTCTGACAACTCGAATTTTTTGTTCCCCCGTAGGATATCGTAGAAAGGTAAGCATTTGTCCGTTGATCGCGAGATGAATCGGTTAATTACTACGACTATCCCGGTTAATCTCTGTACTTCCCGCTTGTTTTTGGGTGAAGCCATGTCGATCAGTGCACCGATCGTTTTTGGATTAGCTTCTATACCGCGGTATGTAACCAGGTAACCGAGGAATTCCTCCGATGCCACGGCGAATCTGTATTTCGCCGGGTTATGCTTCATGTTGTTCAAGTTTAATCGCGCGAAACATTCCTCAAGATGAGACACGTGATCTTCTGCATGGAGGGATTTGACGAGCAAGTCGTCGATGTAGACCTCCGTAGTTTTACCGAGTTGTTCGGAGAACATCCGGTTCACGAGTCGTTGATAAGTTGCGCCGACGTTTTTGAGGCCGAAAGGCATCATTTTGTAGTAATAAGTTCCGCGGTCCGTAATAAATGTAGTTTTTTCGCAATCATCAGGGATCATCATAATTTGATTGTAACCCGAGAAGGCATCCATAAAGAAAAGAGTTTGTTTCCCGCTGTTGCTTCGACCAATCGATCGATGTACGGTAAGGGGAAGCTATCCTTTGGACAGGCTTTGTTAAGGTCAGTGAAGTCAACGCAGATTCGCCACTTCCCGTTTTTCTTCTTGACCAATACAGGATTGGCGAGCCAGTCCGGGTACCTTACTTCTGTTATCGACCCGACCTTAAGTAGTCTTTCGACTTAGTCGTTGACCGCATTAGCGCGTTCAGGTCCCAACTTTCGTCTTTTCTCTTTGACTGGTTTGAAGGTTGGATTGATATTCAGCTTGTGGCAGGTAAAGTTGATGTCAATACCCGGCATGTCTTCCGCAGCCCAGGCGAATGCGTGGAGATTCTTTTTTAGACAAGTTATGAGCTTAGTCTTTAAAGGCTCATGGAGGTTGGCTCTGATTTCGACGCATCGTTCGGGGAATGCTTCGTCAAGACATACTGATACCACGGGTTCGAAGGTTGGCTCACGCTTTTCCTCTAGAATTTCGGCTTTCCGCAATTGCTAGAAGAGTTCTGCTGAATCTTGTTCTTAGGCTTTTTTGTCGGAGGCCAACTTTTTCCTAGGAGTGGTCTCGGAATCTGATTTTTTTCGTTTTAGTTCTGCGGCGAAGCAGACTTGTGATACCCTCGAGATTTCCCAGATGGTACGTTGATGGAATTGCCTGCATAAGATTCAACCACAGTGTGCCCATGATTACGTTGTATGATGCAGGTCTGTCGACAACTAGGAACTCCGCGATTTTTTCCATAGTTCCTGCTTTGACTATGAGGTTAATTGACCCGAGAGCCAAAGTGGTCTCCCCTGAGAGTCCTACTAGCAGGCTAGGGTATTCCGCGATTTTGGACGGGTCAATCTTCATCTTTTCGAGGGTGTTTTTGAAAATAATATTACCCGAGCTTCCAGTATCGATTAGGATTCTCGCGACGTCGATGTTCAGAATCGTCAACTCGATTACAAGGAGGTCATTGCGAGGTTAGATCTGGTTGACCGTTGCTCTACCCTTAAAAGAGATGACGTCCGTATCCATCGAGTCTCGTATGTTCTTTCCATCGTCAATCGTCATATCTGATTGGGTGTTTTGCGGCTGAGAGTTAGATTGATCCGTAATACCCCCTCCTTCTAGCGCCAAACTGTGGGAACCGAAATTCACACTGTTGATTTCCTTTTAAATTAGGAAAGTTAGGAAAACCCTAATTTTCCAGAGGTCCCAGATATCTGCTAAACCACACGCCAAGCAATCAGAACACGAAATAAAGACGAGAAAAATAAGAAATCGAAAAGAGAGCAAAATAGATCTTATTCCGAATCCGCGTTTGAGCGTTACAACAAGGTAAGAGCTTGGGCTAAGAGAGCTGTCGGCGAGATTCCTAGTTCTAAAAACCCTAAGACTGCAAGACCTAATTGAGTCGCAGTTCGAATAACAAAAACATAAAGTTGCCTAAAATTGCTCTAAGTGCTAAGTTTTCTCTGAAAAATTTCCCTCCTTGTGCCTCTAGCCTAGGACTCCTTATATACTCCCTCCAAGGTCGGTTTGAACTTTTTCCTTCCTGCCGTTAAGCTGTCATAACTCGAAAATGGAGATATTCCATTTTTCCCGATTTTCATGATTATCCGCGGAAACTTAACATTTATCTGCGGAGTTTTGACATTTATCCTTTCTTGCGGACTAAGTATAAACCGCCATAGCATATATGGGCTTTTCCTTAAAAATCGTAAGTGGGTTTTTAATCGTGTTTTAGACCTATTTGGACCGTCTTTCGATTCGAAACGTTTATCACGATTTTTATCGATAAGAATGAACTTTCCGCGATTTTTATCGTAAAGTTTAAATGATAACTCCGATCGATGGGAGTGAGAAATGATATGAGTGCGGTAAATGGAAGCTAGCATTGAGGAACAGACGAGAATGCACAGATTTGGGTCGTACCCATTGATCGATGTCCGAGATAGTTTGGTCGCTACCTAGCGACCGGGTCTGCGATGGATCGGTCGCTACGTAGCGACCGACCGAGAGGCTTGTAGCGACCGATTTGTTGCTGATATGTCGCAATGTAACGACCGACCGAGAGGCTTGGTTGGTCCCTACGTAGCGACCGACTCGTTCTCAGGTCGGTCGCTACGTAGCGACCGGCTTGTTCGTGGGTTGGTCGTTACGTGGTGACCTTGTTTGCATCTTTTTCCGTCGTTTCATGAATGTGTTCTTTAGTTTTGATGAATGAACCAAGATTAACGCAATATTTCACCGCAAGACTTTTTCGTAAAAGTAATCTTTACGAAGAATACTTTTCGTAAAAACGTTCATGTTAATTTTTACGGATATTTGGATGTTTACTTCGTCGTGTCCTTTTTTGACCCCAACATGATGATAGAGGAAACCTGCATGACCAAGTGGGTCATCTGCGTAATGCAGCAGGTCAGAGAATAGATGCTCAAGGGGGCTGCAATTCCTGAGTCCGATACTGATGCTACAGGCATTACTCTACCTGTAGATGAGGCTGCTCGAACCAGAACATTGGCTGACTACAACCGTCCAGATCAGTTCTACACCAACCGATCAGCCATTCGTCCTCCCACTATTCATAGGGATTTCGAGTTGAATCCACAATACTACACTCGTGGGACAGACACCTTACTATGGGTTATCTCACGAGCATCCTATGGAACATCTGGAGAGGTTCGAGGATCTCATATTTGCTATTAAAGTCGAGGGAGTCTCTGAAGATTACCTCCTATGAAAGCTCTTCAAGTACTCACTTGCTGGAGATGCTTCGCATTGGCTTAAGCAGCTACCACCAGGATCCCTAACATCCTGGAGCGACATCAAGAATGCATTCTTATGCAACTTCTTTGATGAAGCACGTGCTGAAGACTTGAGGAGCAAAATTGCTACATTTACTCAGGAGCCTGCAGAATCATTCAGAAGCTCCTGGATCAGATTCAAGTCTTACAAGAAAGATTGTCCACGCCATGGATTCAATGCGGTACAACTGCTCAGTACTTTCTACAGAGGCATCGCGGTGCAATACCAGATGGCTCTTGATGCTTCCAGCAATGGTAACTTCAACACCAAGAATCCAGAGGTTGCAGTGAAGGTCATTGAAAACCTAGCATCTAGCAGCAGCACCAAGAACACTAATTTTGAGAGGAAGAGATCTCCACCATCCTCGGGAATGATAAGATGGATGAGGTGAAGGCAAAGCTGGACAGTGTTCACAAGCTTCTCAGGAAGCAAGTCTGCTTGGTTGAAGATGCAGAGGAAGCAGATGTGAACTTCATCAGTGGAAGTGGATTCCAAGGTTCTGGAAACCAGGGTGGAAACAAAAACTCCTATGGAAATAGGGGCAATTTCAAGCAGAGTTCACGGAACCAGAAACCCTACAGCAACAACTACAACTACATCAACAACAGGAGTTATGGAAGCTCCTACTACTAGAAGCCACCACCGCCAACTCAAGAGAGAAAGATTGAGGAGATGCTTGATATAGTTCTGAAGGGACAGCAGCGCATGACGGTGGACTTCAATGGGAAGATTGATTCTGTCTACACCAACCTGAACACAAAGTTTGAGACTTTGAGCACTCATGTGAAGAAGCTGGATATGTAGGTTGTTCAGACAGGAGAAGCTGTTAAGAGGCAGGGAGCCTTGACAAAAGGGGTAAGAGATGATGTGATGAAGCACCACGTGAATGCCATCATTGGGGATGATTTCTGGCAAGTGGTAAAGGAAGAGAAGCTGCAAGAAGGAGATTTCGAAGTAGAGAGTCTGATGGGTTTCGGCGGATCGCATTGGTGTCGATCGACGCCAACCCACGAACATCGGTCGACAGAAGTCACCCAAAACCGATCGATATACTCTCCTGGACATCGATCGACAACACCTACATAGTCACCGCATATTGCAAAGCCGTAAGGATCATGACTCACGAGGAGCTCGCAGCAAAACACCCACATCCGCCCAGCCCTATCTACATAAACATCGATCGACATTCTGACCCCGCCATCGATCGACATCAAGAGACCGTCATCGATCGACAACCTCCAGCGCCCATCGATCGACGAGAACCTATTACGTACCGAGTGCAGATGCCGAAGATAGATGATACACGTCTTAATGCACTTAGGCCCAAACCCAAACCTTCAGAAAACCCACCAGAGATCGTCAGGACACCTTCAGATGATGGAGTGGATCCAATGGAAGTTGATAGGGTTCCTACGGGAAGAACCCTAAGGAAAAGAAAGGAAAAAGTGGCGAAACATCTGAAGAGGGGGGCTAATGAAAAGGAAAAGGAAAGTTTCCGAAAAACAGTCTTCAGGATTTCTCTAGATAAACCATTCGATGAAGCTTATTTTACCCACAGATTGTGGATGTTCTTCAGAGAAACTAGAGAGACAGAAGAACACATTATGAGAATGTTCTGTGAAGCTAGAGAAAAGATGAGGATGAGGATTACATTCTAGAAGAAGAGTGATCCTGGGCAATTTGCAATACCTTGCACGGTGAAGGGTATTGAATTCCCACATGCCTTGTGCGACACAGGAACATCAATCAGCATCCTACCCGGAGTTATGGCAGACCATCTGGGTCTGCAGGTGGAGCCTTCCAAGGAATTATTCACTTTTGTGGATTGTTCCCAGAGGAATTCAGGATGAATTGTGAGAGACCTAGAGGTGCAGATTGGTAATGCCCTAGTTCCAGTTGATTTCCATGTCTTAGACATCAAGCTGAACTGGAACTCTTCTCTACCACTTGGGAGAGCCTTCTTGTCAAAAGTTGGAGCAGTGTGCAACTTGCAAACCAACCAGTTGTGCCTAAGGCTCATAGATCCTCATGTACACTACAACCCTATTCCAGTCAAGAAGCCACAGACGACCCCCAGAAGAATCAATGATCCAGGAATCATTGTAGCATGCCATTGTGGAGCCGAGTACGAGATAGAATACTCGGCGTAGATCAAAACTCACACAGCAACATCAATCGAAAGTGCCCATCAGATATTGACTGACACACGAAAGGAAGAATCGGTCGATAGTAGTCCAGAAGAATGGGAGAACGACTACTACAATCCCATCATGGCAACACACAACATGCATACAGAGGAGTATGATGAAGATTATGAGGAAGAACGAGCTATAGAGCAAAGAGCAATTCTTGACAAGGAAGATACACTTCTACATCATTCCTCTTGGAAAAAAAAGTTGCCATCGATCGACAGATATGGTTCAACATCGATAGACACTCAACCTCACCAACCAAACCACCTTCGAGCATCGACCGACATTGCCTACTTCCCATCGATCGACACTAACGCTGACGCGACCTGAAACGGAGATTACTCAATTGGCAGTTGGGCAGATGATCGCTATCACGAGAGCTACGCAGTAGAGACAGAATACCGTGATCAAGGAGCTGATGAACTTCATGAGGGTTTAACATATGAGGAACTTCTCTTCATGCAAAGATGAGATGAAACAGATCAAAATCGAGCAGAAGCTGCTTGGGGAAGAACACATTTCAGCCATCCGATCGACATAGCAATCCGTCCATTGATCGACATCAATCCTTAAACATCGATCGACGTTGATCATACCACATCGATCGACATCCGTCCAAAACCAAAACCCACTGTAAGCGAAAAAGATATATTTGATAACCAGTATCTAACTCCAGATGAATTTGGTATTTTCAGGGACCCAGATGGTTACGCAAAAGCAATAGATGGACGCACATTGCACGTATCTCGAGAAGATATCGCAGACATCCTTCAGACAGCCAATGGAGCAGACAATCTGTTCATGCATCAACGCAACATTCCAGAACACCAACAGGAGTTTACAAAGGAGTTCTATGACACAGTTGGTGGCATAGACAAACGCTTCAAACAGAGGTCTCGACACCTTACTCAACCATCAATCGACGTTGACATCCCAACATCGGTCGACAGACGTCCAAAATTTGGCAGAAGAGCTTTTGACCTTTTTGGAACCAGAAAATTCTACTGGGAAGAGAAGGATGAGTATGGAATCTACAGAGATGATCAGGGATACGGCAGAGATCTAGATGGACACGCCATTTGTGTTCACAGAAAGGATATCAGAAGACTTATGGAAAGAGCTTCAAGAGATGAGCCAAACTACATCTGTCTTCCAGAACATGCTAGCTCATTCACTCAAACAAAGCTAGTACCAGGGATCTACACCAAGGACGACATCAATGAGATGTTCTATGGAGTCTGTGGAGAACAAGAGAAGAACAAAGAAGCCTTCTAGATGAAACTTGATGGTGACTACTATCCATTGAATGATAGTATCAGTTGGCTGAGTACTTGCATGGAGGAGATGAAGCAAGGCATAGCTAGAATTCAGCGTGCGACCGACGTTGCTCGACCTACATTGATCGGCAGACATCAACGAGCATCGATCGATTGTCTCCTACCAGCATCGATCGACAACCGTAAACCAGCATTGGTCGACGACAACCTACCAAACCCACATTCGATTAAGTCTCAACCAGATTTACACATCAGGGAAGAGATAGATCAGTTAGTAGAATGGATCTATAGAGCTCTGGAAACTAAAGAAGAGAGGCTTGACGGGAGATGTGATGACATATTTCCCAATGGATCTTAGCATTAGTGCTTTGACTTCAAAGAGAGAAGCTATTCAACGGGAATTAGCATTAGACCATCAACTTCATTAACCACAGCAATCCCCTCTTGTTTCTGCTCACCAACAGAGTTCACCTTCTCTTGTGTAGCTCTATCTGAGAGATGCTTATCCAACTTGTCTTGTAGAACCTTGAACTCTTTCCTTGTGTTCTGATCATCACCTTCACCGCCTCTGTTGCTTCTATCATGCTCATCATTGTAGACTGAATCACTCTGAGCCATGTTCTCTACAAGTTTCTCAGCATCTTCTTTAGTTCTCCCCAAGAAGAACCCATTGCTAGCAGTATCCAGCTGGCTTCTGAACTGAAGTAAAACTCCTCTATGGAAGGTACTGAGCAGACTCTCCTTGGTGAAACCATGATGTGGGCATTGAGACCAGTAGCTTCTGAACCTTTCCCATGCTTCATTAAAACCTTCAAGATTCTTCTGTTGAAACCCAGAGATCTCATTCCTAAACTTGGCAGTCCTTGAGGTAGAGAAGAACTTGTTGAGGAAGGCTTTCTTGCATTCATTCCAAGTGGTGATCGAGTCACTTGGAAGGTTCTTCTCCCATGTGTGAGCTTTGTCTCCCAAAGAAAATGGACACAATCTCAGCTTGAAGGCATCTTCAGAGACACCATTTGTTTTTGACAAGCCACAGTACTTGTCAAATTGCTCTAGGTGATCAAGTGGATCCTCCAAAGCAAGACCATGATACTTGTTGTTCTCTATCATGTTGATCAAGCTGGATTTGATCTCAAAGTTGTTGTTCTCCACAGCTGGTGCCTTGATACCCAGCCTACTCCCATGGATATTGGGCTGATCATAGCTGCCAATAACTCTAGCTTGGCGCTAATTCCCCTCCATCTCAAGCTCAACTCTGTCGAAATGAGCTTGCCTTTCTTTTTCTCTTCTCTTCCTTGCAATCTCCCTTTCAAAAGCTCTAATGTCTTCAACTCCTCAAGTTCATGTACCTGACATTCAAAAGAGCTAGAAGAGGGAACCAGTAACTAGATACAAGAAAATAAGACTAAGCCTCAAGCAAGGACCAAATCTCAATGTCAAAATCAACTTAGAACCGGCAACGGCGCCAAATATGATATGGACTTTTCAAGGGTCCAAGGTTCAAATCAATGTAGTATTTTAGATGTCAATCCATTTCTAAGTGTTTCAATTAAATGAGAATACATGTTCATACTTAAGCTAAGTGCATTCAATGTAGTGAAGTGATTAGATCAAACTAACAAGACTCTAACACATTTAACTAGCAAACTTTCAAGCAAATGGATAAAGGAGGAATCATGGGTATAGGAATTTGATTTCAAATGAATAAGATTCAATCTAAAATGGCAAGGTTTCAATCAACATATTTCCCTAAGTCTAGATAACAATCCTAAGCAAGTTCTTTGTCAAGACAAATGCCCATTTACTCTTATTGATCAAACATCAAATGTCTTTGGTTTGTGTCAATCAAGCAATCATTAAGAACAGACCATTCAACTATCAAAACTCCCCTAACATCAAATGTCTTTGGTAGGGAAAATAAAGAGCAATTTGAGTTGGCTCAGACATTTCATCGAGCACCTCTCGGGCAATGAAATGTCTAGATTTCTAATCTAAAATGGCCAACTCTAGATTAGCATTAAGATCACTCAATCAAGCAAGGAAATATATAAATCTACTCTAAACATTCTAGATCATCACTTAATCATCCTAACCCATGAATCCAAAGATGACTACTCACTCATTATCATGGTAGACACTAAATCATTAGTTGATCTAAGTCTAAACATGATTAATGATCAAAGCAATCAAGGAAACACAAAAGATAATGATCACGATTAGATAGAAAATAAGATAAGATCCAACTTTGGGATTACAAGAGTATTTATATGATCCATGGAAAACCTAATGGTTTCCAATAAAAGTCTAAAAAGCCCTTTAAAAATGTTGATTTTTGACCAAGGAAAAGACGCGACCCGGGTAGATGTCATTGTCGTCTAACCCGCGTCGTCCAACCCGCGTCAGCTCCTCGTCCAGCTTCTGGTGAGGCCGCTCGGGTAAGCTAACCCGTGTCCATCTACCCGCGTCGGCCCTCTCGTCCAGCTTCCTCTTCTCGCGCCCGGGTAAGGGAACCCGAGTTGGTCCAACCCGCGTCAGGGTTGATATGCCTCTAGTAAAACGATCATAACTCCACCAATACAGCTCCAAATGACTTGAAACCACTTCCGTTAGAAAGATAACTCAATTTCCCACTCCATCCCAAAATATGAGCTTCAAAAGATATATTTAAGGTCTCCATCCGTGTTCATCTTTCACCCTTATGCACCACAAATGTCTCTAAACACCTCCAAGAACTCCATAGCACACTCCAGCCCCAAATAAAGACTCATGTATGCAAAATGGACCCTAAAGATGCCTAATTCCTAATCTACATGATCATTATGTACAAGAAATGATGGTTAAAACAATGTAAATATGCAAGATATCAATATCCCTATAGGATCATCGATCGACACTGATATTGATCGAACACATTCGTTTGGGTCATTAGATCTAGTTAATAGACACGTCCAGACATGCGAGAGCTGATTGACTCGTTGATTTAGTAGTTGAGCTTTACATTACCATGAATGCAACTCATTAGGCATCTGTAGGATTATAATCCCAAATTTCCTGAATAAAAACCCTAAGTCTAGCTATTTCCTTTTAAGCACCAAACCTCAACCAATCAATCGAGCAATTACTTGCTCAGCAAAACTGCAAATTTACATTTTAAATCTAAAACATCCTACTTAACAAATCATATTAGATTCACTAGGTTCCCTATTGTGGATTTGATCCCTAAGTACTGCAATTGAACTTCTTATTTGACAGAGTAAATTCACTCTTTAGGGTAATTTGAGTGATATCAGATACGTGTAGATTGGAGATGATCCAGGATTCATTGCAGTTTGTTACTGCAACCCAGAAGCTGAAGTGGAATCGGACAATGAAACATCGATCAACACAACCTGAAGCGTCGCTCGATAAGAAGACTGAAGCAATGATCGACAAAGCTTTGGAAGCCCCGATCGACAGTGACTCTGCGAATGAGATAGACGACTTCCCAGAAAGATCTATTAAAAGTTGGGAGAATGATTACTACCAACCTAGCTTCGAAATTCAGACTGCTACACCTTCAAAAAGGAAGATCATTGAAAGGGAGCATGATGAGTACGCTGAGGACTACAGAGAAGAAGAGATCATTAAGTAATGTGGCCTTGCCATGGAAGATGCAAGAGTTCTCAACACTTCCCATAAGACCAGGGGAGAGACATCGATCGACGGAAACAGCAGAAGATGATGCAGACTATGGTCATCTCAGACCAGATGAGTTTGGTAATTTCAGAGATTCAGAAGGATAAGCACGTGCTCTGGATGGATGAGTCATAGACATCTCTAAACACGTCACAAAAATTCTTTCAGAGGCTAGTGGATCAGAAAAACCTTCTCAGTCAGCAAGACGAAACAGAGGATCCAGCATCGATCGATAGGACATATCAACCATCGATCGACGGTCCTTACGATTATGGACAAAGAGCTTATGATCATAGCGGCAGCATAAGATTCCAATGGGAACGAAGAGTTGAATACAAAATATACAGAGACGGGCATGGAAATGCACGATCTGTAGATGGCAGAATCATTCATGTGTCAAGGGAAGATATCAGGGAAATTATGGAAAGAGCTGCAAAGGATGGAGACACTCATATCTGTCTACCAGAATATGCAGAGAAATTCACCAGAAACCATGCCAAAGCCGGACACTTACATCAAATCAAAGATTGATGACCTGGTACATGGGATCCCCAGAAGATTGTTGGGGTCAAAAACGGTCACGACGAAGTTAACATCCAAATCTCCGTAAAAATCAGCGTGAACATTTTTTACAAAACTTGTTCTTCGTAAAAAGAATTTTCACAAAAAAACCTTGCGGTAAAATCTTGTTCTAATCTCAATCGAACTGCTAAATACCGATTGTCCGGAGGCAACGGACACGTATCCAAATCAGCCACGGACAATCTCAAGTATGGCCATTGGACCACGCACAAGCCAAGCTCGGTCGCTGCATAGCGATCGAGAACGCACACGGCTCGGTCGCTACATAGCGACCGAGCTAAAGACAAGCTCGGTCGCTACGTAGCGACCGAGCACGGACATGGCTCGGTCGCTACGTAGCGACCGAGCTCAAGCCAAGCATGGTCGCTACGTAGCGACCGAGCTCAAGCCAATCCCGGTCGCTACGTAGCGACCGAAATTTCCCAAAACATCGATACGACACGAATCCATGCATTCTCGTCTACTATTTAATGCTATCTCCTGTTGGCCATGGCTAAACTATTCTTTGTTTCTTATCACTCGAAGTCATCAGTCAGACTTTATGATAAAAACAGCGGGAAGTTTGTTTTTATCGAAGAAACCGTAATAAACGTTTCGAGTCAAAAACGGCCCAAAGAGGCCTAAAACGCAACCGAAGCCCACTTACGATTTCTTAACCAAAAACCCATAAGCCTTATGACGGTTTATACTTGGTTCGCAAGGCAAGATAAATGTCAAGTTTCTGCAGATAAATGTGAAGTTTTCGAAGATAATCACGAAGATCGGAAAAATTGGAATATCTCCATTTTTGAGCTATGATGGCTTAAGGTCAGAAGGGGAAAGGCGCAAACCGACCTAGGAGCAAGTATATAAGGAGTCCTAGGCGAGAGGCGAGAGGCAAAAGGGGATCGGAGACACAACAAATTTAGCACTTAGAGCATTTTAGGCAACTTTCCGTTTCTGTTATTCGAGCTGCAACTCAATGAGGTTTTGCAGTCTTAGGGTTTTAGAACTAGGAATCTCGCCGACAGCTCTCGTACCCTAGGCTCTTACCTTGTTGTAACGCTCAAACGCGGATTCTGAATAAGATCTATTTTGCTCTCTTTTCGATTTCTTATTTTTCTCGTCTTTATTTCGTGTTCCGATTGCTTGGCGTGTGGTTTAGCAGATATCCGGGACCTCTGGGAAATTAGGGTTTTCCTAACGTTCCTAATTTAAACAAAAATCGACAGTGCAAATTTCGGTTCCCACAGTTTGGCGCTTGAAGGAGGGGGGATTATGGATTACTCTTACTCATGGCCACAAAACGCTTGATCGAAACGATGTCTGGATATATGAAAGACAAACTCGCAGCACTGACTGCTCCTATGGCAAACGCTTACGGAAACGCCGTAGTTTTCAACAAAATCGAAAACTTAGTCGCGCCCTTCCGCCACAGGAAGAGCACTAAAACGAGCTCGTGATTTCTCCCTCTAAACACAAAGGGCAACAATAAAATCTATCCAACCCCGTAAAGTTCTTCTTATTACCGAGTTGGAAAAATCTCAGCGTGTTCGGGTTTGACCAAACCCTAGGTTACTCGCGGAAAAACCTTAGATTCCTCGCAGAAAGAAGAGGAATATTAAATCGGGTACGCAACCCCCATGGCTGTACTTCTTCTTGATAACTTTCGGAGAAACAAAGTTGATTTCTTAAAAATAATTCGAAACCTAAAAACGGTTGACGGAGACGAAACCAAGCAAAACGGGAGATCGTTTCCCATACTGCTAAAACGTTTTCAGAAACCTAAGGTTTCATAAAATACTTAAGAGTCGCTTCCATGGTAACATAAATTGTCGGATTCGAGCATATTACAGAAAAATTACTCAGAACTTCCTCGGATCAATCCTGGGGAAAACGAGAAAATTTCTGATTAAGTTGAGTCGCAATAAATTAAGCTCGTCACAGCCAAAGTTTATGGTACTTGAACCCAGAAACTAAAGTTGCAGAAGAGCCGCAAAACATTAATTTTTCGAAAAAGGGCTCTTCCACAGCCGAACTCGAAAACATGTTTACGAAAGAGCTTTCGTAAAATTAAACTCATTTTAGTTTTGCAGAATAACTTTCTTAAAATTAAGCTTGACAACATTTTACGAAACAGCTTTCGTCAATCCGAACTCAAAAACATGTTTACGAAACAGCTTTCGTAAAATTGAACTCATAATAGTTTTGCGGAATAACTTTCCTAAAATTAAACTTGCAACATTTTACGAGACTGCTTTCATCAATCCGGACTCGGTAACAATTTACGAAACATCATTCGTAAAATTAAACTCAGGAACATTTTTTGACACAGCTTTCGTAAAATTAAACTCGAAAATGTTTTACGGAACATCATTTGCAAAGAGAAAAGAGTCAATATTTTATGATGAGACTTTCGTAGAAAAATTGGCAGCATTTATGAAATGACCGCATCAACGTATCATCAAAACTCGAGTTAGACCAGCCAGTGCCCAAACCAGGTCGCTACATAGCGACCTGTCAGGCCTCAAGAAGGTCCTCCTTTGCGCTTTCTTTTGAATCCTCATCGAAACGCTTTTGGTTTCGTCTCAATTGGAATTTCCGTTGAGAATTTACGACGAAAACAAGTTAGACTCGTCTAAACTTCTTGGCTTGCTCCAACTCGCTACGTAGCGAGCTGTCAGGCCTCAAAAAGATCCTCCTTTCCGTTCTCTTTTGAATCCCGATCGAAACGGTTTCGTTTCGTCTCAATTGGAATTTCCGTTGAGATTTTACGACGAAAACAAGTTAGACTCATCTAAACTTCTTGGCTTGCTCCTACTCACTACATAGCGATCTGTCAGACCTCGAACTCGCTACGTAGCGACCTGTCAGGCCTCAAAAATCCTTTCCGTTCTCTTTTGAATCCCGATCGAAACACTTTTCGGTTCGTCTCAATTGGAATTTCCGTTAAGATTTTATGACGAAAACAAGTTGGACTCGTCTAAACTTCTTGGCTTGCTCCTACTCACTACATAGCGACCTGTCAGACCTCCAACTCGCTACGTAGCGACCTCTCAGGCCTTAAAGAGATCCTCCTTTGCGTTCTCTTTTGAATCCCGATCGAAACGCTTTTGGTTTCGTCTCAATCAGAGTTTCCGTTGAGATTTTACGACGAAAACAAGTAAAACTCGTCTAAACTCTTTGGCTTGCTCCTACTCGCCCTTACCTCCACCTTTGCGTTCTTTTTCGAATCTCGATCGAAACGTCTCTTGTGTCGTCTCGATTGGAGTTACCATTGAAACTTTACGATAAAAAACCGCAAAGACTTGTTTTCTCGC
>NC_027755.1:11233471-11236752 GCF_000695525.1 Brassica oleracea var. oleracea
ACTTAACACCTTAGCCGCCTCAACTATACGATTACATTGATCTTTTTATAAAAATTGACATCGTATCTAAGGAGAAGATAACAGTCAAGTTCGGAAGATAAATGTCAAGTTTCAAAGGATAAACACCAATATCGAAAATGGCGAACATACACGAGAAGAGGAAGGGGAAATAAGCAAACAAAACTGCGAAGAGACAAAACTGCATCTCCCAGAACACTAAGGTATGTCCGACTTGTTTCAAGATCAAACTTGGAATTTTCGTAGGAAGGTACTAAGCAATAAAACGCTTTTGAGACAGCCATAGAATTTTAAGGAACTTAAAACTTAGGTGGATAGTCTAGTGAACTAAGTCATAGGCAATTTTTCCTATTGCTCTATAATTGCTCTGGCAGATCTTGCTAACCGATCTAAACTCTCGCAAAAACGAGAAACAATTGCCACGCATACTTAGCTTGCTTCCTAAAAAAAAAAGAAAAAAAAAAGAAAGAACTAGAGACACGCACATCGTCTTGAAATCGATTCGTTCCTAGCAACTTTCTTAAAAACCGACATATTCCAAGTTACCAACCTGAAAACCTCCAAGTCGCAATCCTAGTGTCGTCTTCAAACCGACCCGGATTGTCGGTCATTCTATTCCTCAAAAAAAAAAGGGAGGGAGTAGGTACGTATACTATACTCGCATACTCCCTTACTTCAAAAACCGTTTTGCCTCGGCATAAAAAAAATGCTTTTGACAAAGTAAATTCTCGCAGCAATAGGCAGAAAACACTTAGGCAATCAGATGCCTCAATAAAATCGTCCCAATAGGAAAACGACAATCTAAGATTTGTCTAAACGCCAACAATATATCTAAACATCACGAACATAATCTCGAGGACTATACAACACCTCTTATCGCGATCATGCGTTTTGAAAACCTGTACCAATATCGAACTAAAACTCGACGACTAGCCAAAGTCTGGAAGACCCTTTCGACTTAAATAAAATGAGTTTCGTATAAAAGTCAAAAATTGTACGAGAAAATCTTCAACCACCAGCATTGCTTTCAGTTTCCGTTGAACCTGGTAAGTCACGGAAAAAGCATCGAAAAAGTTTCTCACAACTAGATCATAACAAAATAACCTTTGGTAAAACTCCATGAGTGATTCCAAGAAAATCTCACCAAAGATCGTAATCAAACCAGAAACGCGTCCCGTAAAATCTGCGGAAACATCGCTGCTTTGACATATCTGATTTACTATCATCGTAGAGCGCTGACTTCTACGTTTCACTTCCCTCGGATATATTCGAGCAGGAAATAACCTCGAAACTGACTCTGCACGGGTTCTGGGTCGAGACTCTTAGGCTTCGTCTCCCTCAGATGAAAAGGAAACAATTTTCATACGACTAAAGGAAACATTATACGAAATATTCGTCGTATAACTGAAACCTAAAGCAAAGATCGTTTTCTATACCCATGGGCCATCTTAAAACATGAAAGCTCCGGCTTACTTGGCCTATCAATCTCGACAAACGCCTTTGGCCCTTGGCTAACTACACCTTCCCGTAAAGCCCGAACCAGATTTCGGCATCCCTTTAAGGAAAAATCGTAAACTAACACGGCTTTGGTGTTAACACAAAAGTGCCATGGTTTGTTCCTTTACCAACAACGTCCTTGGCTATAAAGCTGAGCACAGCCTTCATGCAAAGCCAAAACAATTGAGCGACCACCGCTCCAATAACTTGACGGCTAAATGGTAATCCGGAATTTGTCTTGAAATGCCAAGTAACGATTACACAAACAATTATCGTATGACCCAGAAACGGGAATCATACGGTAAATTCGTCATAACAAAATTCAGTCCTAACAACCAAACGATTAACGGAAAGGTTGAACTTGTCAAAAATTGACCAAGTTCCATATACTACGATTCACTTTAAGCCTGCTGTGTTTTACTCGTAAAATGCGGCATGTAAGAAAAACTCGTAACAGGGCTCCAATAGCTATACGAAACATCCTCGAATATACACGAAAGAAATCTCGGAAGGCCAATTCCTCACAAAACACAGTATAGGAGGATGCCTCTTTCCGGGGACAAATTTACGCGACCCCTTGGTCCTAACTCCTCGACCGCAAATCAAATCCAAACAGAAATAACAATTTTGGCTGCGAACATCCGTAGACAAACCCAAATGTTTCTCAAACGCAGGGTCAAGAATAAACCCTTGCAATACCTCATAACATCTTCAAGCCCGCGACCATTTCGAGCACGAAACGCGGCATACGAAAGAGAAACCAATCTTCAGCATTGCGAGACGTCGTAGACGCTTGAAGAAACATTTTTCGACAAAAATACCTTCCTCGATAAAAACACCATCTTGAAGGACCAAACAATCATACGCACTAACACCCTCTTAAAACACGTATCCATCGCGAAGATTCAAAAACGGTAATATCTAAAAATAAATTTGTTGCTGATCACAACAAACTCTTAACAGTCCTAAACAGACTTAGATCAGAACTGGCATAGAAAAATATTTGGGATTGATCGCGGGACGAAAATTCACCGGAAAAGCCGAAATCGGTCGAATGGATCGAGAAACTCTAGGTGTCTTGATGTGTGTGTGTTCAGGACCTGGTGGCAAGATCCTGGCAGTGTGTTTTGTAAGGGAAGCATGAGGTGCTGCAGTACATGAAACCTGTACATGCAAGTAGAGAAGTGGAGCACGAGGAGGATCGGCCAAGCACGAGGTGTTGCGATGCATGCGACCAGGCCATGCGGCCAGACATGCGGAGGACGTGGTGTCTCCTTGCATGGAGCCAGGCCATTCATCCAGACAGGTAGAGGGCGTGGTGTCATCCTGCATGAGACTGAGACACGCAGCAAGCCATGTGGAGCACGAGGTGCCGCCGCGCATGCGTCGGGAGCCATGCGAAGCGACACACGGGCTGCCACACGGCTTGTTCCTGATTGGTTGCTGTTTCCTATAAATAGCCCACGAACCCCTCTCATTTGAACACATTCGGAACACTTGAAAGTCAGTTCAAAACGTGAGAAAGAAAGCAAAGAAAGAAAGATCGAGTTTCGATAATTTTCGAGCGGTTTAGGGAGTTTTCGAGAATAGTTACTCTGCCAATTTTGAGTCAGCACCTGGAGAAGGTACTGTTCAAGTGAAGGGAGATCTTATATAGTGTAGACCAGTTCAAGATCAGTCTGGACGTGGGTGTACTCGAGAAGGTCGAGAAAGGGTTCGGATCGGAGAAGTCGGTTTTGGGGTCAAGGCCACGGTCAACCAAAAAC
>NC_027755.1:11238034-11239725 GCF_000695525.1 Brassica oleracea var. oleracea
TTCTGATATTAGCTTGTCCGAGCTAACACAACGTCAGATATGGGTATGGGTTGAGAAGCCTTAGGCTTTGGTCTGATGGGACGTGTTAGTGGGCGGACTGGCGTAGTCGCGAATTGCACTTTTCGTGACCTTAGCCGGATCGGCCGTTAACCCGTCATGTAGCACTCCCGATCCTTGGTAGACGGTCGGCCCGTCGGGCAAGTGATTGTTGGCCGGTGGTTCGACCGATGCCTAAAACGGTTCAGGGGTGTTACAGAGGTGGTATCAGAGCATGGTTTCGTCCATGCGTGATACAAGTGCTTTTAAACGATTTTACCGAGTCAAAGGAGTCGTAAAAAGATGTTTAGGAAACCAGCTGCTTCCCGTAATAGGTTTAATAGGAATAGGACTTACCCTTTTGATTGTGTGCAGATAGCTAATCGCGGGATAGGTGATGATGGACGAGGTCGGATATGGGGAGAGGGTATGGATTGGACAGGCGGAGGATTTGGTTACAGATCAGATCAGGATGATGGAAATGGCATTAGTGAGATGTTTGGACACGATAGGACCGCTCTGCAGAGAACAAGATCTTTTCCTGTGTATGGTAACAGGACTAGAGTGAGGGAAGACAGTTTGCCGAGTATTGCCCCAAGTCGTAATTGGGACCGAAGACATCAACATGATCAATCCGCGCGATCAAACCGAAGGCCAGATCAGAACCGTGCCACTGAAGGACCACAAGATCAAGGAGCGGAAAACACCCTGAAGCTTTTACATGACGTGATGACCGAGGCACTTGGTAACCAAGGCAGGCGTACTCAACCCCCTGAAGTGTCCAAGCTATTATCTACCATGAAGAACATTGGATCCTATAAGTTCAAAGGAGGATCCAATCCTATTGAAGCCGACAAGTGGATTACTATGATGGAGAAGAATTTTTAAGCCATGGAGTGTCCGAAGGAGTATCAGAAGAAGATCGCTGTGTACTATCTGGAAGAAGACGCAACGGGCTGGTGGGACAGCATAGAGAGGCAGTGTGGATATACCATCACATCATGGGAATCGTTCAAGGGAGAGTTTGAGAGGAAGCACTTTCCTCCAGAAGCGAAGCATCGATTGGAGCGTCAGTTTATGAACCTTGCTCAAGGAGATAGGGTGGTAAGGAGTTATGAGTCGGAGTTCACAAGGTATGAGACGACATGTCCTTGATGGGTGCAAAGATGAAGAAACTATGATCCGTAACTTTATGTGCGGATTGAAGCCGGAGCTTGGAAGTCGTTTAGCTGGAAGCAACTTTAGCAGCTTATCGGAGTTGGTGGAAAAAGCTGTTAATGTTGAGACTGTATTGGAGGCTGAAAGGAAGACTATATCACATTCTGGTGGACACACCAAATTTAGCCAAGGAGAAAGGCCAAATTTCAAGAAGGGTCCAAGATCTCACAAAGGCAAAGGGTGAGGATTTGGAGGCCAAGCCAACAATCGTGGTAACACTGGGGTATGTTACACATGTAATCAGCCGGGATATATTTCGAGGTTTTGTCCCAAAAATTAGCAGAATAACCAACCGAGTGACCAGCAGGGTTATTCATCGCTGAGGATGGAAGATGTTACTTGATTCATCTGTGGAAGGAAGGGCCATTATGCATCGTCATGTCCAAACAAGCCAATCCCTTCGACTCCTCTCGCGATCCGAGCTCCTCCTAGCCGTC
>NC_027755.1:11239764-11240234 GCF_000695525.1 Brassica oleracea var. oleracea
ACCAAAGAAGCAAAACCTAAGAAGCAAAACCTAGGAGGTAGGGTTTATGCCTTAGGTGTAGAAAACCCAGACAATGCAGGACCGTCAAGCGGTCCCATCACAGGTATTGGGTGCTTAACCTCCTCTTTTTATTGAATGAAATTTAGTTGCTGGAATCTAGTTAGTATGCTGGTTAGGTATCGATTGCTTGATCGCTAGGTTGCGCGTTTAGAAATTTTGGATGATGATTGATGGTTGCGTGAATTTTGATTAGTTTTTGTGATTGAGATATTGTTGATTGAGTTACTGTGGCAGGAACCATACATGTTGCTGGTAAACCCACACATGTATTGTTCGACTCGGGGGCAACACATAGTTTTGTGACCCCTGAAGTAGCTGCCCGGTTTTGGGATTGTTTTGTGGTTGACAGGATATACGTGGCCGAAACGTGGCCGTCTTGACCCCCGCAGACCGAACCCTTCAAGCAGATC
>NC_027755.1:11240360-11242016 GCF_000695525.1 Brassica oleracea var. oleracea
AAGGGTACGAAGTAATCCTTGGAATGGATTGGTTATCGAGCTACGGAGCTCAGATCGATTGTGGAAAGGGAAGGTTGTTGTTTGGAAGAGGTAAGAGACCAGAGATGGTATACTATGGAATCAGTCCTAGTATGACCGTGTCTTTGGTAGCAGCAATGAGAGTACAAGATTTGTTTCAAGATGGGGAAGTGTATTTGGTAACTTTATCGGTTAGTGGAGGAGCCACTAATGATGAAATTAAGGTCGAAGACATAGAAGTGGTCCAAGAGTTTGAAGATATCTTTGCACCACTAAAGGAATTACCTCCACCTCGGAGTAATCCCTTTACCACTACTTTGGAGCCTGAAGCAAAACCTATAGCTAAGGCACAATATCGGATGGCACCTGCGGAGTTGGCTGAGCTAAAGAAGCAATTGGAGGATCTTTTGGAAAAGGGATTCATCCGATCGAGCTCTTCACCTTGGGGAGCCCCTGTGCTATTTGTGAAGAAGAAGGACAGAAGCATGAGGTTGTGTATCGGTTATCGTGGTATCAACAACATCACGATAAAAGATAAGTATCCTCTTCTGAGGATAGACGAGTTGTTAGACCAACTAAAGGGAGCTAGTTGATTTTCGAAGATTGATTTGGCATCAGGGTATCACCAAATTCCTATTGCAAAGTCAGACATCATGAAGACGGCGTTTCGGACGAGGTATGGGCAGTACGAGTTTGTAGTTATGCCCTTTGGTCTCACAAACGCACCTGCGGCTTTCATGCGTTTGATGAATGATGTGTTTCACGACTACCTCAACAAGTTCGTGATCATTTTCATTGATGACATCCTGGTGTACTCGAGAAGTAAGGAGGAGCATAGTGAGCATCTGAGACTGGTTAAGGAGAGGTTACGAAATCAGAAGCTATTTGCCAAGTTTAGCAAGTGCTCGTTTTGGAAGAGAGACATAAGATTTCATGGTCACATAGTATCATGAGAGGGCGTGGCTGCTGATCCAGAAAAAGTCCAAGCCGTACGGGAATGGCCTCGGCCTACCACTGTGACGGAAGTAAGGAGTTTTCTTGGACTGGCAGGTTAATATCGGAAGTTTGTTAAGGACTTTTTCTCTATTGCAAAGCCTTTAACTAAACTTACCGGTAAAGGAGTTCCTTTCTTATGGGTGGAAGAAACCGAGAAGGCTTTCAAGAAGTTAAAGGAAGCTCTCACGACCGCACATGTGTTAGCTGTTGGGGTCAAAAAATGGTTACGACGGAATTAGCACCCAAAAATCCTCGGAGATTTTATTTCCGAAAGAGATAGTAAAAAGGAAGATGTAACTTTTAACCAAACACGAAGTTTTTACGAAGAAGTATCCTTGAAGATTGAAACCAAACTAACAAAGCTAGACCGTTGCGTAATTACCACGCATACACGCTGTCCGGTCGCTGCGTAGCAACCAAGTCCGAGCCAAAGCTCGGTCGCTACGAAGCCACCGAGCTAAAGTCAAAGCTCGGTCGCTACGTAGCCACCGAGCGCTCGTCCAGCTCGGTCGCTACATAGCGACTGAGCTCGAGCCAAAGCTCGGTCGCTACGTAGCGATCGAGCGCTCGTCCCGCATGGTCGCTACGTAGCGATCGAGCTCGGCCAAGCTCGGTCGCTACGTAGCGACCGAGCGATCGTCC
>NC_027755.1:11242901-11243844 GCF_000695525.1 Brassica oleracea var. oleracea
ATCAATCTAACCCGCAAAAGCCACATCACTCTCGATCAGACATGTCAACTAACGACGCGGATAACGTGCAAACTCCTCTTAACGGAGGCAGAGGCAGCGGCACCGATCTCCACACTACAGTAGCGGACGTATCCGCGGCCAACGCACAAGCCAACGCCGTGACGCTCGAGGAGTTTAAAAAGACGTTCGCCACCTATGAGAAAAGGTCGGAAGAACAGGATAAGCTCGTGAATACCTTGACCCAACAGGTTGAAACCTTAACGACAAGCATCCGCCCCGCGGAACAACCAAAATCCGCGGGAAAAGGCTCGACTTCGCTACCCCACTCGACAGATCAGGAGTCGCGCGGGAACGACCTTCTGGTCAAAACCCTAGCGAGAAATCTCCCATCGAAAAGGGGAACCCTGAAAGTCTTCCGTCCCCTGCAAAGGGCTCGGAGGATAACGAAGCCGAACACATTGACCTGGATCCTAGCGATGTTTCCAACGACACCGACGAGGACGTCGACAAACATCCTAGAAGGACCAGAAGCCGATCTGCTCGGGAAGGCTCCCCGTTCGAAAAACCAATGACGGAAGATGAAGAAATCGCCTATTGGAACGAACAAGAGGAGCTGGCTAAAAGACAAACCGAGCTCACTCGCAGTAAACGCCGACAGGTTCGGATATCTACTGACGAGACATCGGATATCCGCGATCTTCGCGACTACATCACCAAGACTGCGGCAGAAGTGAGGGCCGTAAAGTCTCAAATCCATCATGCTACTAGTGCTGCCCCCGAAATCGATCGACTGTTGGAAGGAGCTCGGAAGACCCCTTTTACCAATCGCTTTTCGGACATGAGGGTGTCCGATTCGGGAAAAATCAAAGTACCGAAGTACGATGGTACGACCGATCCAAAAGCGCACCTTCAGGCTTTCCACATCGCGATGGGAAGAGCTAGA
>NC_027755.1:11243904-11244673 GCF_000695525.1 Brassica oleracea var. oleracea
TTCGTCGTAACACCATCGGGAGTTTTCGACAGCTCGCATCGGAATTTCTCAAGCAATACTTTGTATTCATAGACAGAGAAACCTCCGATGTTGACCTCTGGAGTCTCTCCCAGAGGGAAGACGAACCCCTCCGCGAGTTTATCAGTCGGTTCAAGCTGATAATGTCAAGGGTCAGTGGGATAAGCGACAAAGTGGCCATCGACGCGCTGAGAAAGACGCTCTGGTACAAGTCAAAATTCAGAAAGTGGATAACTCTCGACAAACCACGAACGATCCAGGACGCCCTCCACAAAGCAACGGACTACATCAGAGTAGAGGAGGAAACTAAAGTCTTATCGCAAAAACATAAGGCGGTAAGACCATCCTCGAAAGACGTGGACCCGAAAGGGAAAAAGAAGAACTCTCGTAACGGCAAGTACGTCCATCACGAGGGGGAAGATCTCCAGGGGGCGCATAACTATGCGATCAACTCGGATCAGGGTCGGACCACGGGCAACACATGGACTCGCAATCAAGGGTATGACGAAAACACCTTCTGCGAGTTCCACCAATCCCGAGGACATTCCACAACCAACTGCAAAGTCTTGGGAGCAAGACTGGCCGTGAAGCTACCCGCTGGAGAGTTCTCGGAAGTAACTAGCGTCAAGGATCTGATCCTCGATTCTGATCGCCCTCCAAAGACGGACAGAAATCCGTCCGCTGAAAAATCCCCAAAACAAAAACAGCCTGGGGATAAACGCGGCAGGAGGCCAGATGACAAAGGGAACGA
>NC_027755.1:11246612-11247271 GCF_000695525.1 Brassica oleracea var. oleracea
GGACAACGAAGCACCGAACGCATCCGCGGGACGATCCACTTCCTCGCCATCATCGGGAAACCCAGTCGAAACCTCCTCGGTATCAGGGGAAACCAGGATGGAATCCTAGAACCCTTGAATCCGCTCGTCGATCGGAGGGATAAGCGCCTCAGCGTGGGCACGTTCATTCATTCCACTCTTCATCAAGCTCATTTCCTCCTCAAACGCATAGCCATCGGCTCGCGTCCTCCGACCGAACCGCGGCACTCACAAAAGTCACCCACCAAGGTAAAGGCATTCTTGAGGTTCCTATACTCAACCTGGAATTGAGAGGCACGAGTCTTCATCACCTCGACGATTTCCCTCTTGCCTTTCCTTTCCGCTTTGCGGATGGCCCGCGCATGATCACGAATAAGTTGCGCCTCTCGCTCCAACATCTCGCCTTGCACGCGAGCGAGATCCCGCTCTGCTTTCTCCGCTTTGAAGCGGTAGACCATGGCTTCTCTATGGCCCGCCTCAATGGCCGGGCCCAGCAAGCTCAGGCCCTACAAAATCGATTGACATGTTATAAATATATATAAACATAGGAGAATCACCAAAAAATTCTCAAAATATTAACCCCATTGATGATGTGAGATCCTTCCGCAACGACTCTCGGCCTCGCCGATTCTTTCGTAGGA
>NC_027755.1:11247532-11247728 GCF_000695525.1 Brassica oleracea var. oleracea
TAGGACCGGATTGCTAGAATCTCAGTGCCTTCCGAACCCTCTTCGGCGTAAAAAAAGTCCAGAAGAAGGGACCGTTCCTGAGAAGATCCCTCACCGGAATGATGTCCTCAGGGAACGGAATAAGAGGGTTGATGAAGGGACGATCATTCGGCAACCTCCGGAACAGTGGAATGCAACTCTCTTCGACGGACGCAGC
>NC_027755.1:11247843-11248174 GCF_000695525.1 Brassica oleracea var. oleracea
TATCCGTATCTGTGACAAGTTGAAGCCTCAAAAGCGCTTCATAATGATCGATGGAAACGGAAAGGCCATGCTCGTAGCTTAGGATCAGAATCCCAATAAGATGCTGAATGGCAAGGGGAGTCAACTGGCTTATCGCAACTTCGAAACGGTCCAACACTCGGACGAGAATTTCGGGTATTGGGAACAATAGGCGACAACGCACTGAGAACGCCTCGTAGCAAGTGAAGTAACCCTCTGGGGGGCTGTTAGCACATTCCCCACGGCGAGGAACCCGGAACTCCACAGCATCCGGGATATGGTAGAACGATCGCATGATCGCGAGAAACTCGTC
>NC_027755.1:11252642-11253489 GCF_000695525.1 Brassica oleracea var. oleracea
TGTAAATCAAAGTTTGTGGCGATAAAGACCGATATGAGTAAAGCATATGATAGAGTGGAATGGTCCTTCCTAGAGGCACTGATGCGGAAGATGGGCTTTACGGACCGATGGATTGCGTGGATACACGTATGCATCTCCTCTGTATCATATAATGTACTCATCAATGGAGAACCAAAAGGTAATATCACACCCTCCAGAGGGCTCAGACAAGGAGATCCGCTCTCACCTTTTCTCTTCATAATCTTAACGGAGGCACTAATATCCCAAATCCATGGAGCGGAAAGAGAAGGAAGAATTACGGGTTTAAAGATTGCGAGAGATAGTCCTCCGATCTCCCATCTCCTCTTTGCGGATGATAGTCTCTTTTTCTGCAAAGCTGAAACCCAACAGTGTCGTGAGCTCATGAAGATTATTGGGGAATATGGCAGTGCATCTGGGCAACAGTTAAACGTCGCAAAATCTTCAATTTTCTTCGGCAGTAAGGTCCCTCCTGAACTCAAGACTGAACTTAAAGAAGCTTTAGGAATAACTCGAGAGGGAGGTATGGGAGTTTATCTGGGCCTCCCGGAGAAAATCTGCGGGTCAAAGAGACAGGCCTTTGCCTTCATCCAGGAACGGCTAATGAGTCGGCTAAATTCTTGGTCAGCAAAGCTACTTTCCAAAGGAGGTAAGGAGGTCCTCATCAAATCGGTTGCGCAAGCTCTGCCATCTTATGTAATGTCTTGCTTCCTACTGCTGCAAGACATTATTAAAAAATTGACAAGCGCAATAGCGAGATTCTGGTGGAGTACCAATCGAGCGAGCGATCATCCCGCTCGGTCGCTACGTAGCGACCGAGCTCGAGCCA
>NC_027755.1:11253508-11257632 GCF_000695525.1 Brassica oleracea var. oleracea
GTAGCGACCGAGCGTTCGTCCCGCTCGGTCGCCACGTAGCGACCGAGCGTTCGTCCCGCTCGGTCGCCACGTAGCGACCGAGCGTTCGTCCCGCTCGGTCGCTACGTAGCAACCGGGCTCGAGCCGAAGTTCAGTCGCTGTGTAGCGATTGAACCCTTCCGAACATCGATACGACATCAATCCATACATTCTCGTCAAACCTTCGAATGCTATCTCCCGAAGACCGTAGCAAGCTCAGTCCACGTTTTCCGCTATTCAAATTCATCGATCAAACTTCGCGGATTAGAAACCGCGGAAAGTTCGTTCTTTATCAAAAAGAATTCGTAGTAAACGGGTCGAGTCGGAAGACGGCCCAAAGGGATCTAAAACACGGTTTACGCTTGGTCCACAAAGAAGGATAAATGTCAATTTTCCGCGGATAAATACGGAAGTTTTGAAGATAATTGGAAGATCGGGAAAAATGGAATATCTCCATTTTTATGCTATGACGGCTTAATGGCAGAAGAGTAAAAGCGTAAACCGACCTTAGAGCTAGTATATAAGGAGTCCTTGGCGAGGAGCATGGCAGAGGACTTTTCAGAGAAAATTTAGGCAATTTTCCGTTTTTGTTATTTCGAGCTGCGACTCAATTAGGTTTAGCCGTCTTAGGGTTGCTAGAACTAGGAATCTCGCCGACAGCTCTCGAGCCCAGGCTTATACCTTGTTGTAAACGCTCATACGCAGATTCGGAATAAGATCTACTTTGCTCTCTTTTTCGATTTCTTATTCTTATCGTTGTTATTCTCGTGTTCTGATTGCTTGACGTTTGGTAATCAGCAGATATCCGGGTCCTCTGGGAAATTAGGGTTTTCCTAGTTTCCTTATTTAAACGGAAATCGACAATGCGAATTTCGGTTCCCACATTAGCTTTCCCCGAGCAAGGTAAACCTTTCACAGTTTACACGGATGCTTCACGAGTTGGGTTAGGTTGTATTCTTATGCAAGATGGACGAGTCATTGCATATGCTTCACGACAACTACGGAAACATGAGGATAACTACAGTACACATGACTTAGAGTTAGCGGCTGTGGTGTTCGCTTTGCGAATTTGGCCATCGTACTTGTATGGAGAAGAAGTGGAGCTATACACGGACCATCAAAGTCTAAAATACCTCTTCACTCAGCCAGATCTCAACCTGCGCCAGCGTAGGTGGATGGAGTTTGTGGCAAACTATGATATAAGGATTCTCTACCATCCTGGTAAAGTGAATGTTGTTGCGGACGCCTTAAGTCGAAGAAAGCTGGACGCAGAGTTAGAGAAAGAAGTGGAGCTGTTGATCCAAGAGTTGAAACAAGTGAAGTTGGTCGTTTTTGAAGGACAGACAAGCGAGCCATTGGGACTTCAAGCGGTGAACCAGGCCAGCTTGATTCATAAAATTCGAGAAGAACAACTTAAGGATGAGAAGCTATTGAAAATCGCTGAGGAACTCAGTGGACAAGCCGGGCCAAATAATGCGGGATATTACTTAGCAGAGGATGGAACCTTGCTAATAAATGGGAGGATCACGGTTCCAAAAGGATAAGGGCTGAGAGATGAGATACTAAGGATTGCACATCATTCTTTACTTAGTATCCATCCTGGAAGTTCAAAGATGTACCGAGACATGAGAAGATACTATCATTGGCTGGGCATGAAGAGATCAGTAGCGCAATGGGTCGCGCATTGTGCAACTTGTCAACAAATCAAGGTCGAACATCAAGTTCCAGGAGGATTGTTGCAGAGTCTTCTGATACCTCAATGGAAATTGGACTCGATTTCCATGGATTTCATTACCGGATTACCCACTGCTCCAAGTAGATCAAACAACTCAATATGGGTGATTGTGGATAGGTTAACCAAGGTCACACACTTGTTGCCTATGCGGGACACTGATAAAGTTGAAGTGTTGGCCGAGCAGTACATCGAACAAATCGTGAAGTTACATGGTGTACCCTCAGACATCGTCTCAGATCGCGATCCAAGGTTCACGGCATCATTCTGGGAAGCACTGCAAGAAGCCTTGGGAACTAAACTGTTCAAAAGCACGGCGTTCTATCCAGAAACAGATGGCCAAACGGAGAGAACCATTCGGACAATCAAGGACATGCTTTGGATGTGTATTCTCGATTGGGCAGGAACTTGGGAGAAGCATTTACCATTGGTCGAGCATAGGGATGTCTCCTTATGAAGCGTTATACGGAAGGCCATGCAAAACGCCTATGTGTTGGACGGAAGTGGGCGAAAGAAGAATGTTTGGGTCACCTATCGTTCAGGAGACCATGATTAAGCTGGAGACGATTCAGACCAACATGAAGAAGGCTCAGGACCGTCAGAAGAAGTACGCAGACCAGTCAAAAAGAGAGGTAACTTTCGAGATAGGAGATTGGGTCTATTTGAAGGTTACTGCACAGAAAGGGAAGGACGGATTTGGCAAGGTCGGGAAACTTGCGGTCAGGTTCATTGGTCCATACAAGATCATCGGGAAAGTTGGTGAGGTAGCTTACCGTTTGGATCTGCCAGAGAATATGCGTCAACATCCTGTATTTCATGTTTCCATGCTTCGGAAACATATACGGGATCCAAGTACTGTTGAACCCGAGAGACTAGAGGAGTTGAGGACAAACCTTACGTATCCGGAAGGACCAATCCGATTGAGAGAACGGCGTATTCGGAAGCTGAAGAACCGTGGGATTGCTCAAGTACAAGTGTTCTGGGGAAGACAAAACAGGATTAATGTTACTTGGGAGGATGAAGCGAGGTTTAAAACCGATCACCCATAGTCCAAGTGGAGTTTATTAAAAATATTCAGAGCATCAGAACTGGCGTAGAAAAATATTTGGGATTGATCACGGGACGAAAATTCACCGGAAAGGCTGAAATCGGTCGAATGGACCGAGAAGCTTGAGGTGTCTTGATGTGTGTGTGTTCAGGACGTGGTGGCAAGCTCCTGGCAGTGTGTTTGTCAAGGGAAGCATGAGGTGCTGCAGTACATGAAACCTGTACATGCAAGTAGACATGTGGAGCACGAGGTGGATCGGCCAAGCACGAGGTGTTGCGATGCATGCGACCAGGCCATGCATCCAGACAAGTAGAGGGCGTGGTGTCATCCTGCATGAGACTGAGACATGCAGTTATCCATGTGGAGCACGAGGTGCCGCCGCGCATGCGTCCAGACATGTGAAGGACGTGGTGTCTCCTTGCATGGAGCCTGGCCATTCATCCAGACAGGTAGAGGGCGTGGTGTCATCCTGCATGAGACTGAGACACGCAGCTAGCCATGTGGAGCATGAGGTGCCGCCGCGCATGCGTCCGGAGCCATGCGAAGCGACACACGGGCTGCCACACGGTTTTTCTTGATTGGTTGCTGTTTTCTATAAATAGCCCACGAACCCCTCTCATTTGAACACATTCAGAACACTTGAAAGTCAGTTCAAAACGTGAGAAAGAAAGCAAAGAAAGAAAGATCGAGTTTCGATAGTTTTCGAGCGATTTAGGCATTTTTTGAGAATAGTTACTCTGCCGATTTTGAGTCAGCACCTAGAGAAGGTTCTGTTCAAGTGAAGGGAGATCAGACATAGTGGAGACCAGTTCAAGATCAGTCTGGATGTGGGTCTACTCGAGAAGGTCGAGAAAGGGTGCGGATCGGAGAAGTCGGTTTTGGGGTCAAGGCCACGGTCAACCAAAAACAGTGAGTTATAATCAATTGATTGCTGAGTTATTTTCATGCAGGATCCCGTTACTTGGAAGTTGGATCATGGCAGGAGGCCGGGTCTAACTGAGCAACGATTTGAATTGATGATATCGCTAGTATGTTGATTGAGTTGATGGCATGCTTGTTATTGCTTGAGAACCATAGTAGCATGCTAATGGTTAGGTTGATTGGTTAGTTAGCAAATGTGGAATGCTTAGATGATATCGCTAAGTTGTGGATAGTTATGTATTCTGGAATTAGTCTCTATGCTAGATTCTGGAATATGATTGATTGTGTTAATTTGCGATTAATACTAGGAATCTTGGGTTATTTTTACCGGGTTTAGTATTAATCATATATTGGCCAAGTAGCATTTGTGTAACCCACAATGCTAGGCATGTTTGAGGTGGAATG
>NC_027755.1:11257890-11305841 GCF_000695525.1 Brassica oleracea var. oleracea
GGAAGGAATGTGGGCCGCGGTCGGTTGAAAGTTCCTTCTTCTGTCCTTTGTGGTAGGAAGATAGGATATTGCCGATAGTGAAGGAGGAACATAACGTCACCAGGGCCCAGGTTTGTTATATATATTATATCGTGTTTTGGGTTATTGAACCCTGGTTTAAGTCGAGTTTGAGTTTGGTGATGAGCTAATAATTAGCATATTGCTAGTTATCTTGCTATCGTTTACTGCTGCCTATTTCTGATATTTCTTATTGTTATTGAGTTGTGTTGTTAGGTGAACCTCTCGCTTTAGATTGTTTGGTGTGGGATAGCGAGGGATTGTATTTGATAGTTGGGGATTGTAACTCGCTGAGTAATGCTAGATTACTCACTTCTCACTCGTTGTTGTTTCAGGTGACCAGTAGCGAGCTTGTAGAGGTCGCGGGAAGCTAGGCCGGCTGGTGTAGATTTGTATCTTTTTTCTTAAGACGCTTTCAGGCTATAAGTATGTACTTTTTCTCGTTTGGCATGCCACTACTTGTGTAATATTTTGTGTGTTGAAAACCAGATATTATATAAGATAAATACAGCGATGCTTTGTGTAAATGCCTTGTTGTTTCTGATATTAGCTTGTCCAAGCTAACACAACGTCAGATTGGGGTACGGGTTGAGAAGCCTTAGGCTTTGGTCTGACGGGACGTGTTAGCGGGCGGACTGGCCTAGTCGCGAATTGCACTATTCGTGACCTTGGCCGGATCAGCCGTTAACCCGTCATGTAGCGCTCCCGATCCTTGGTAGACGGTCGGCCGTCGGTCATGTTCTTTTTTGATTGTTGGCCGGTGGTTCGACCTATGCCTAGAACGGTTCGGGGGTGTTACAAGGAAGATGAGACATCTATGAGAGAAGAGGAGGTGGAGATTGATTCAAGGAATAACACATTGGTTGGAGAGGAAGACCTGAACTGTAGTATTAGAGAAGATGGAGAGGCTGAGAAGTTACAAGATACAATTGACAAGGAGGCTGGAGTTGAGACATCAAAAGGTGAGTGTGGTGATGATGAAGAAGAAGAAAAGGCTGAGGAGTCCAGGAGTATTAAGAAGGTAGATTTAAGGAAAATGACACTAGGAGAATGGTTTAAATTCATGGAGGTTCACGTGCAGAAACAGATAGTTGAAGAGACGGAGAAGATGCTTGAGCTAATGAGAAGTAAAGCTTTGAGAGTTGACCAGTACATTGCAGAGTAGAAGCAAGCAATGGGAAAAGGGCGTGTGAGTTAATCATCTATACCTGAGAATACCATGATCCTCCTTTCTAAGTTAGGTTGCTAAGATCTTTAATTTGCTAATGTTATGTGGGTGAGATTGTTAAAAGCACCTGTATAACTCACTTGGTGCTAATCGACATGATGAATTTTGTTTTGTGTTAGGAACCACAACTTGTTCGAGTTTCTTCTTCATTGTTAAGTATTATGCGACGGCTACTGCCAAATATATTTGGTCACTTTCTCAATGGTATCTCTGTATACCAATTTAACCTTTTCTTTTTGAACAACCAATGCTTATATTAAAAATTAAAGGCCCGATGGACTAAGTCGATTACAACCGGAGAAATTCTCGACGGTAAGCTGATAAGCTAACATAACTAAAGCATAGCGAAAGATAAAATTGGCTAAGGAGAGAAAACCCCGTAGAAATTCTTCACTTGTAGTCCTAAAACTCGCGTTCGAAAGAACACAAAGAAGTCGAAATCGACGTTGGATAAACCCAACCAATGGGCTTGGATCTCCCGACGTTGCAATGAGGTGCGGAGAGGCTGCCAGAGTAGGACTACACACATAGTCGTCGATGGTACAATCTCTGAAGGATAGCAATTGGTAGAGTCAGGAAATGCTGAAATCGAATGGCATTGGAGTGAGATGCGGAGAGACTGCCAGAGTAGGACTACACGCAGAGTTGTCGACGGTACAGCGTGTATACCAATTTAACCATTATTGCAGATAAATATTTATGCAAGTATCCTCACGATATATCTGCAGTAAGTAGATACTGTTGGATCCAATTTCGGTCAGTACATTAATGGGCCGCGATCAAAGACATGAGCCGCGACGAATTAAAGCCCATAGCAAGCAATCAAGCCCAAAACAAAGACTTCGAGGCCCCGGAGATCGCGGAACAAGAGACGAAGATCGCGGAGCAGTTACGAAGGTCACGAGGTCGACTTACTATAAAGGAAGGAGAGCGGACATGAAGAAGGACACGTTGAAAACCCTAGAGAGAGCTACACACATACATCGACATTGTTTTCATCCCAATCTTAGATCCTTTCTGTACCGATCTCATTTGTATCATTCGATCTAGTTCAATTCATTGTTTTCGGTCATATTCATCAATAAAGTCTATTTTTACCTACTGGAAACTATTTACATCGTTGTGTTCTAAAGATATCCTTGCCTACATCATTTGTCTTCCCCAGATCAAACTCCCAATCACTATCAAATACTTAGTGTAGATTTTAGGTTCTACATTTGGAGCCGACTGTGGGGAAGATAAACGAAAAACATCTTCGATAAGAAACCGATTTAAGTTTCCTAAGCGCGACTATAGATCCCAACCAAACCGTCGGAACCACACGCTAAAGAGTCAACGACATCGATCCTATCGGATCCGACTCGGGGACTCGAGTGGTTGTATTTGTTAGTTGGGGATTGTAACTCACTGAGTAATGCTAGATTACTCACTCCTCACTCGTTGTTGTTTCAGGTGACCAGTAGCGAGCTTGTAGAGGTCGCGGGAGGCTAGGCTGGTTGGTGTAGATTTGCATCTTTTTGCTTAAGACGCTTTCAGACTATAAGTATGTACTATTTCTCGCTTGGCATGCCACTACTTGTATAATATTTTATGTGTTGTAAACCAGATATTATATAAGATAATTAAAGCGAATGTTTTGTGCAGATGCCTTGCTGTTTCTGATATTAGCTTGGTCGAGCTAACACAACGTCAGATTGGGGTACGGGTTGAGAAGCCTTAGGCTTTGGTCTGATGGGACGTGTTAGTGAACGGACTGGCCTAGTTACAAATTGCACTTTTTGTGACTTTGACTTTGATTGTTGGCCGGTGGTTCGACCTATGCCAAAAACGGTTCGGGGGTGTAACACACACACTTTTAGTCCCGAAAACATAAATACGGCAACACTTGCCCAAAGCAAACAGCCAACAAGGGTAGTTTCAAGGCCGACAAAGGTTCGATATAAAATGCCATCAACAGCAACATGCCTAATAATCTCTACATGACACATAACTAAACCGTAAATATCTCATTGGAAAACAGATCGTAAGCATCTTAACTCCAAGACGAACTACGAAAGGCTTGATCCCTTCGACAAGGGTACGTAGGCAGCCTTCATAAGGCGCAGCCCCAATAAAAAAAAACTTTTCTTTATATGCATAAGTTTTTCTTCGTCAATGTTTGTCCACGAATCTTCGGATACGAACTTCGTCCAACATGCCTATCTTGCCTAACTCGCCTAACCGCACGCTAGAATCTCATCAATGATCCACGATTCTAACAGGCTGGGGGGCTAACTGTTGGGGTCAAAAACAGTCACGACGAAGTTAACATCCAAATCTCCGTATAAATCAGCGTGAACATTTTGTACGAAAGTTATTCTTCGTAAAAAGAATCTTCACAAAAAAACCTTGCGGTAAAATCTTGTTCTAATCTCAATCGAACCGCTAAATACCGATTGTCCGGAGGCAACGGACACGTATCCAAATCGGCCATGGACAAGCTCAAGTATGGCCATCGAACCACGCACAAGCCATGCTCGGTCGCTGCGTAGCGATCTAGCACGCACACGGCTCGGTCGCTACGTAGCGACCGAGGACGCACATGGCTCGGTCGCTACGTAGCGACCAAGCTCAAGAGAGGAACTTATGATAAGGAGATGGATAGTTTCACAAAGAGGATTCTAAGGATCCCATTAGATAAGCCATTTGAGGAGGCTTACTTTACCAACAGGCTGTGGATGTTCTTCGGAGAAACTAAGGAAACTGAAGAGGGCATTAGGAGAATGTTCCACCAGGTCAGAGAGAAGATGAGACAGAGGATTACACTGAAGAAGAAGAGTGATCCTGGAAAGTTGGTGGTACCTTGCTTGATAGGAGGCATTAACTACCTTAGTGTGCTCTGCAACATGGAATCTTCAGTCATCATTCTACCTAACGTGACGGCAGATCATCTAGGTCTGAAGATAGAGCCTTCAGATGATTCATTCACTTTTACGGATTGTTCTCAGAGGAACTCAGGAGAATTCATCAGAAACCTTTAGGTGCAGATTGGTAATGCCCTAGTTCCAGTGGACTTCCATGTCCTGGACATCAAGCTCAACTGGAACACTTCTCTATTACTTGGGAGAGCCTCCATGGCTACTGTAGGAGCAGTATGCGACATACAGACCAATAAGTTTTGCCTGACACTCATAGACCATGCTTTCTATTATGATTTAGTGAGAGTTGTCAAGCAACAGACATGCTACATGGAGATTGGAGATAATCCATGATTCATTGCAGTTTGCCATTGTGACCATGAAGCTGATGAGGAATCGGAGGCTGAAACATCGATCGACACTCAACCTGAGATATAGATCGACGAAAAGCTTGTAGCGACGATCGACAATGAGTTGGAAGCAGCGATCGACAGTGACCATGAAAATGAGATAGACGATTTTCCAGAAGGATCTATCAACAGTTGGGAGAATGATTACTACCAACCTAGCTTCGATGTTCACAATGCAATACCTTCAAAGAGGAAGATGAGCGCATTGGAACCAGATGAGTATGATGAGGACTACAGAGAAGAAAAGATCATTGATTACCGTGGACTTGCCATGGAAGAAGCAGGAGTTCTCAAGATTTTCCATGAGACCAGAGGGGAAACATCGATCGACGAAAACATCAAGACATCTATCGATACTCATCACGGAACATAGCCGGACGCTGGAGTAGAAATATCGACATCGATCGATAGGAGAGGTCAACCATAGATCAACATTCACTTCGAGTTTGGACAGAGAGGTTATGATTCCAGCAGCAACATAATATTCCAGTGGGAAAGAAAAGATGAATACTGCGTATACAGATACGAGCATGGATATGCACGAGCGCCAGATGGCAGAATCATTCATGTTTCTAGGGAAGACATCAGAGACATTCTGGAAAGAGCTACAATGCATGGACAAGCTCATATTTGTTTACCAGAACATGTAGAGCAGTTCACAAGAACCTTGCCACAGCTAGGCAGTTACAGCAGAGCAGACATTAATGATATTGTACATGGGATTTACAGAATCCAAGATATGTCACGGGATGATACCTACAAGAGGCTCGATGATGTCTACTACCCACTCAATGACAGCATTGACAGGCTGACTACACGCATTGATGAGCTGAAAGAGGAGATGGACGTTATTGGGAGACAGAATGCAGTCCGATCAGAAGCATCGATCGACGGTTACACTCGACCATCGATAGACGATAGACACCATCTTTGCAAAGAAGGCTGGTAACAGTGAAGTTGTTAGAGGACAAGCTTGATGATATTAATTTTCCTCAAGACTTGATGAGAGAAGACTTTTCTGAGAGATTGGAAGATGTCGAGGAGACAATTCATGCCAGACTTAGAATGCAACATGGCAGCATTAACAACCTTCAAAAAGGGATGCATGTCACTGGACCATAGGACATGAAGCCATAAGAAGCTTTGTTGGTACATGATTTCAGATGAGCAAAGAAGATGTAGACACTTGTTTTCCAACAAGTAGTCATCCACCTCCTTACTAGCCAACCTACTTCTAAAGTCAAGCTAAATGACTATAACAAAGCGCTGAGTGGGAGGCAACCCACTATTAGGTAAGTTTTACTTAGTTTTATTTAAAAATTTTATTGATTTTCACATTTAACTTATTGCAGGTCAAAAAAAAAAACAAAAAGAGACCCGAGGACACGATTGCCCAGCCTATCGACCGAAGAGGCCAAGTCGACATCGATCGACATTACAACACCAGCACCAATCGACGGACACCTTATTTTGTCGATCGACATCAAATATCAGCGGGCAGGTATATCGTTCTACCTTGTTAATTATGCACTTATGATTTATTTCTCACCAACCTTCGACTAGATATACACTGGGGACAATGTAATTTAAGTCTGGGGAGGAGGTTTACTAATATCTAGTTTATTGTATGAGTTTTACAAAATGCTTTTCAAAAAGTTTTTATTGAGTCAAGAGGGGGGGGGGGGATAATGAACTTTACAATTTCACTTATTATCTAACCACTCTCTAACACAACTCTTAGATTTATTGACTGCAGAGTGTATTACAGATACTAAAGTAGATTACCTGCCAATTATCCACACTTGCTGAGAATGTTTGAAGGAACCAAAGCTGATCTCCAACCTAAATGAATTTAAGCTGCTTGTCTTGGGGCTTGGTATACATTATATCGGCTTCCTCCTGCAAGTCTGGAAGGTAAAATTCTGTGTACAGCTACTTCCTCAAGTATGTCTTTTTGACCTCTTTTTAGAATTTTTATAAAGGTCAAAAATAAGTGAACAGAATCTGGTAGCTACAACTGTTTGGGAAAAATTCTCTGGTATCAAATTTCTCCAGACCCCGGGAAGGACACCGGCCTCCAGACTCCTCCTAAGAAGGACCCTGGTTCTGACCCCTACTTTCGACCCCGCCTCCGGGTAAATGGAAGTTTTCTATCTAAGGGGATTCTTCCATATTTCCGAATATGAAAGAGTTTAACCTACTTCAACCGCCATCTACAACTTTATAAGGGGAGACAAACCCCAGAACAACGGATCGACATTCAGAGACTAAGAGATTAGAGCTAGGCGTCTAGAACTAGGGTTTATATTCCAAACGTTGTAGTTCCTGCTCAAACAATCAATAAAACATCTCTATTAGTCTCAATTCTTGCTTAACTTATTGTTTTTCCAGTGTTCTGTGGTACTTAAATGACCCTACACAAAAATACCCTAACAGTTTGGCGCTAGAAGGAGGGGAGTAATCCTAACCACGTGACGATGGCATTAAAAGATCATGACAACCAGTCTCTAGCTACTCCGAGGGAGATCGAGTTACTAAACCGACTTGATGCCCTCCAAATTCATGTCACCGAGCTACACAAAGCTCGGGAAACAACAGAGAATCTCGAGCTCTTCTCAGAAGTCCAAAGCCTGAAAGATAAGCTAGACGAGCATTCCAAGCAATTGGAGCAGAGCGGCGAGAAGCTCGGGGCTCTCGAAGCCGAGAATCTTGTCCTCCAAGACGAGAATCAAGCTCTCGGCACGACGAGCAACAAACGGCGAAGGTTCCGAACTCGAGTTTGACCTATGCGTTACCTCAACACACCTCCCGACAAAGATGGTGAGGCCCACCGATCGGTACCAGCAAACAAGAAACTTGTGAACGGAGACGGTACACCAAGGAGAACCCACGTGCACGAAGATAGCGACTCGGGGATGGAAGATGAGGAAAAAGCACCCAAAGGGGCTACGACCTCGAAATCCACCATAGCGGCCTATCTCGAAAAGATGTCCTCCAAGAAATTTTACGCTATCCAATACATGGTGGAGAGGCTTCCAGGAGTGGCTCCTCCTATTCGGAGAAGCGATCCTAACTCCTACGCCGACACCCCGTTCGTGGATGAGATCGCCTTGATAGAGATGCCACGTAAATTATCTTTCCCCAACATAAGGAAGTACGATGGGACAAGCGATCCGGGCAACCACGTCTCACAATACAAGCAATGGATGTTCACCGTAGCAATCCAGAAGGAGCTAAGGGAACCAACCATGTGCAAGGGCTTCAGTTTGACTCTGACCGGTCATGCCCTTCAATGATACATCAATATTCCCACCAGATCCATACGGTCCTTCGCAGCCCTTAGCGACAAATTCATGGAGCAGTTCTCCAACAGCAGGAGCCTGGAGAAGAATTCGGACAACCTCTTTGAAATCCTCAAACATAGAGCCAAGCCACTCTGCACCTACATTACATGCTTCAACCAGGAGAAGGTTGCCATCTCGGAATCCAACGCGGCGACAGCCATCTCTTCTTTCAAACATGCTCCCCAAAGGAGACCTCTACAAGGAGTTGACCAAATACCAGTGCAAGACCATGGAAGATGCATGTCCCGAGCCTGGGCACAAGTGAAATGGGAGGAAGAGGTCGCAAGCCGGGCCAAGGCCCAGCAGAAGCAGGACCAGAAATTGGCCAAGCAACCGAAAAGCGACCGCGATGAGGGATCTCATCTTAAACCCGCCCGAGAGAAAGGTAACAAGAGCAGGGGCAGATACTAGAATCACCCCCTGGACAGAGCCGAAGGAATGGTCGTGATAACATGGCCCGACATTTCTCACATGTCAATATCAAAGCTTGAGATAGTCAATGTTATGAGGAAGATGGAACAACAAGTCAAGTGGCCTCAGAAGATGAAGACCTCTGGCTCTAATAAGAATCCAAACCGGTGGTGCGACTTCCATAGTGACCACAGTCACAAAACGGAAGACTGCGTTGCCCTAAGGATAGATGTCAACGAGCTCCTCAGGAAAGGACACCTCAAGGAATTCCTTTCCGATAAGGCCAAGAATCTCTTGAATAAATACACCGCCAACCAGCCCACCGAAGCGGTTCCTGCCTTGCCACCGCGCCAGGATAGAGTAATCCATGTCATCTCGGGCGGCTCAGAAATAGGCGGAATCACAGCCGCCAAGAGAAGCACTAGAAACTCCAAGAACAGCTAGGAGACTGGGAAACCAAAGTGCCTGCTCCTGGGTACAGACGAAATCAGTTTCACCGCCAATGAACAGGAGAGGGTCATGGCTCCTCATCATGACGCCATGGTCATATCACTCACTGTAGCGAACTGCGTAGTGAAACGAAAACTGGCGGACAACGGAAGCTCCAGTAACATTATCTTCCAGACCGCATACGACGACCTGGGGTTGGAGGAGAACGCGCTGACGCGAAAGGTCACCCCACTCATAGGCTTCAGCGGAGAAGTCAAGCAAACTACCAGAGAAGTCATTCTCCAGGTGTACACTGACAACATGGCAACCAAGTTTTTGGTCGTCGACTGCACGTCTACTTACAACATGATACTCGGGCGGCCCTGGATCCATGACATGGGAACCGTCCCTTCAACACTCCACCAGTCGATCAAGTTCCCTACTCCCTGGGGCATCAAGACGATTAGGGGAGATCAGGAGAACTCTTGATCCTGCTATCAGACCACCTTGATGGGAAAAACCCAGGTCATATAGCAATAACTGAAAAATCCTCTGGCCCCACACATGGACGAGCCTGAAGTCGAGGAAATGGACGATGTATCATTGGTAGAAGGAGATCCAGCACGAAATCTTTAGGTGGGATCCAAACTCGCCAAGGGGTTAAGGCGAAGATTGATCGACTTCATGTGATCTAATTAAGACTGCTTCGCCTGGTCCCATGAAGACATGCCCAAGATCGACCCCGAGATCATCATGCACAAGCTGCAAGTAGATCCTCAGTACCAGCCCGTTCAAGAGAAGAAGAGGAAGTTCGCCCCAGAAAGGGACGAGATCATCAACGAGGAAGTCGGAAACCTTCTTTACGCCTCATACGAGAAGTACAGTACCCAGAATGGTTAGCCAACGTGGTGGTGATAAGGAAGAAGAAGGGGAAGTGGCGAGTCTGCATCGACTTCACGGACCTAAACAAATCTTGTCCAAAGGATCTGTTTCCCTTACCTCACATTGACAAACTGGTGGACGCCACAGCAGGTCACCAACTGATGAGCTTCATGGACGCGTTCTCCGGATATAACCAGATCCTCATGCATCTGGAGGACCAGGAGAAAACCTCGTTCATGACATCCAGGGGCATCTATTGTTATAAGGTCATGCCGTTTGGCTTGAAGAACGCCGTATAAACCTACCAGAGACTCGTGAGTCTTAGGTTTAGAAAGAAATGATATAAAGACAATACATGTATACATTACAATTTTTTTTTATCATACTATGTGTTTACATACACATAATATAATCAAAAACTACATGAAGATATAAGGAAAGAAAAATAGACAATGAAATTTTTTGTATTTTTGAATTAAGTAAATAAATGAAAATAGAATTTATAAAATTAAATTAAATTTCTTTTAGAATTAAATATTTGTAATAAAAAATTTTACTGGTTAAAGCGGGTAAAATGGTTCAAATTTAATTTAAAATTATATATAAAATTTTAAAAGTTATTTATTCTTTCATAATTAAACTTAATTATTCTAGAAATTAGTTATGTATCCATTAAAATATTTTACAATTAAATAAAATATATTAGATAAAATTGTAGATTGTTTTAAAATATTGTACATATATATATATATATATTTCTTTCTTCTATATATATTATTTTATTTAATACATAAATATGATATATATATTATTTAATTTGATTGAAGTATATAAAAGTTAGAAATAAAAGTCAAAATACAATAAATTGATATCTAAATACAATAAACATATTAAAATGGAAAAAATAATTATTAGATAGCAAATTGGGTGTAATAACTGTGATATCTTAAAAGCTACATTAATTTTAACAAATATAAATTACTTATTATTATGTTAAAATAGTTTAAAAAATAAAAGGCACGAGGTCTACATAAAACACTTCAAATATGTAATGATGATATTGTACAGTATAGATAAGGATTACTACTTGTATTTTTGAACTGCTAACAAAAATATTTTATTATTTTCTGAGATAAAATGTTTTCTGATTATGAATAGGAATAAAAAAGCAGTTCACCTATTTTACTGGACATCCTGTTGTTCTCCTGCCATCTCATTCATACCGTTAGAGCAATTTTATTGGGAGTTTCTTACTCCTAAGTTCTTAAAATACATGTATTTTAAGAATCTATGAGTAAAAAACCCCAATAAGGTTGCTCTTAGAGTAAATACATTCATTTTTCGGAAGCTAATTCTAGCATTATCTAACCCCGCGGTTTAAGTCAGTTAATCCACCTTGGATGTTCCTATCTTCGATCACCGGAACACACGGACGATACAATCTACTCCTAAATTAATTATCCCATATATAGTAATCTGATTTATAACCAAGTAAGGACAAAGCATGGCCAAGCTGCAATCCGAATCAAATTTTGGGTTCATTTTACCAAACAGGAAATTTAAACCGCTTACAAAACAAAACTAAACAAAAAAAAAAAAAAAAAAAAAACAAAAAAAAAAATCTGTCAAGTCCGAAAAAAACCCAACAAGTTTGGTGAAGAAAAAAGAATTTTACGGAATTGTCAATGTCACAAGTTAACCACATTGTTTTTTGCTCAATTAAATCCCACCATTAATTGATAATATCATCATTTTCTCCCACTTCACCGAATCGAACACGCTCCGGAAAATATCCCGAGCATGTTTAACTAAACGACAATAAAAACACAGGTGACACGTGTCATTATTTGGGAAATAAGATGAGGTTACTGTAACGTGTGGTCATCACACTCACACTTCCTTCTTTCCTTCTACCACCTCCCCCCCTCATCCCTTTCCTTCTCCGATCTCTATTTATAACGTTTCGACGAATACGATTATTAAAATATCTAATATTTTTTTGTTTCCCACAAGAAAAATAAATTTCTTTCTTCTATCTACTTCTTCGCTTGTAAGATACTTTTGCATGAAATTTCAAAGCTTATCTCTCCATCTGTGATTTAGCTATGGTTACTTTGACGAAGCTTCAAGTATACCCACGATGTTTGGATCACCGTCTCGGATTCATGGATCATCAACGGGTCGGGTCAAGATTGAGTTGTAGAGAGGGTAACAAAAGGGTTTATGTGCATCGGTGTGAGAGTGATTTAGAGAAGAAAAAGGTTGAAAGACGGAGAAAGCGTGAGAAAGAGGGAAAAGGGTTGTGGGATTCTCTCAAATCTGGTGTTACTAAGTTAGGGTTCTTATCTAAGGATGAGTATAATCAGAAAGTTCAAAATTTAGAGATGGTTTTCTCTTCGGTAAGTCTTAAAACAGTCTGACCCTTCTGTTTCAAGCTTTATCTTAATTGAGATGGGTTAATTAAGTGTAAGGAATATGTGTTATTGGGTACTTATGGTTGGTTATCTATGTGCAGATTGCTGTTCAAATTGCGAGATACATTGTGACGATGACGAGCACTGGAGCTATTCTCTTGATTGGGTTTCAATTGTCGGGTTAGTGTTAGTGATTTAGAACATTGTTTGAATGTTTTAATTTGTTCTGACTCCGTTGTGTGTGTATGTATTGTAATGAAAAGGTGGAGATAGTTCGATGAATTCATTGGTTTGGTATAGCTGGCTCGGTGGAGTTATCATTGGAACCATGACCGGTGCTAACATGGTTTTGGAAGATCATTACCGAGCCGGTCCACGCAATGTTGTTATAACCGGAAGGTAATTTGTTTGTCTTCTTAATTTTCTTTTTGTTTTCAGTGGTGCTGACGTGTGTTTTGACGATATGTTTTAGCACGAGGGGACTAGGGAAAGCACTTGCTAGAGAGTTTCTTCTCTCTGGAGACAGAGTCATCGTTACATCTCGCAGGTTGTAGCTTCTTCATATGTGATATATGGATTAGTGTTTTTTTACTAAGTGGAGTCTTAAGCTTTGTTTGGATTTTCTTTTGTGAAATCAGTTCTGAATCTGTTGATATGACTGTGAAAGAGCTTCAGCAAAACCTCTTAGAGATTATGAGTAAAGCTAGTGAATCAGATAGAAAGAAACTGGGTTTTGCTAAAGTGGTTGGTATTGCCTGTGATGTTTGTAAACCAGAGGACGTTGAGAAGTTGTCGAGTTTTGCTGTAGAAGAGCTTGGTTCCATTAACATATGGGTAAAGAAAAAGCATTATTTCATTTCTTTAAAACACTTTTCTTTAAGATCATATTTTTCATTGCTGACTTTGTTCTTTGGGCAGATCAACAATGCTGGTACTAACAAAGGCTTTAGACCGCTGCTTGATTTCACGGAAGAAGATATCAAGCAGGTAAAAGAATCCTTTATAAAAGTTTTAGCTTATGGCTTGAACAATGGTGGAGTGAAGTTTCTCGGTATAATATTTGAAATGTTTGCAGATTGTGTCCACAAACTTGATTGGATCGATTCTATGCACACGAGGGGCGTTGGAAGTGATGAGTAGACAGGACAACGGTGGACACATCTTTAACATGGATGGTGCTGGTTCTGGAGGCTCTAGCACTCCTCTCACGGCTGTGTAAGTGATCAAAAATCATTCGATTCAATGGTACTCATCTTTACTTAAAATGGATTCGAGCATTGTTGCAGATATGGGTCAACAAAATGTGGACTTAGGCAATTTCATGGCTCTGTTGCGAAAGAATCCCAAAAGACAAAAGTTGGCTTGCACACTGCTTCTCCGGGCATGGTTCTCACCGAACTTCTTCTCAGGTATCCACTTGCTTCGACCCCAAATCTTTTTTTTTTCTTGGTGAACAAAATTATTCGACGTTTTATTTGGCAGTGGTTCGAGTATAAAAAACAAGCAGATGTTTAACATAATCTGCGAGCTTCCGGAGACAGTAGCTAGAACGCTAGTACCACGAATGCGTGTTGTGAAAGGTTCTGGAAAATCTGTCAATTACCTAACTCCTCCAAGGATATTGCTAGCCATTGTCACTTCGTGGCTCAGGAGAGGCCGGTGGTTTGATGACCAAGTAAGTGACAGGTCTTTGGCTAATCCTTCCAACAGTTTTGCCTGCGCTTACGCAAAAATGTGTCTTAATTTTGTTTGCAGGGACGGGCGTTATATGCAGCGGAAGCGGACAGACTAAGGAACTGGGCAGAGAACAGGACGAGGTTGTCGTTAACAGACGCGATGGAGATGTATACAGAGAATACTTGGGTCTCTGTTTTCTCTCTTTCTGTTGTTTGTGCATTCATCATCGTATCAAGCACCACACCTAGCTCTTTCCCAGGCACTTGAACAAATGTAAAGGTGCATGATATGTATAAAAACTATATATGACGGGACCAATTTGTTCAACTCTTCTCTGGTGATGACACCTTTTATACGCATGATTATAATTGTAGAATCATTTGTTGTTTGAAAGAAAGGAAAACAAATTCTAAGATCTTTGTTTCTAGTTGGTTTAGGTTAGGTATGTATCAAAGGATTGTACACGTTTAAATGAACTTTTTCTAGACATTGACGGTCTAAATTCAAATAAGACCCTATTTAAATATGATAAAACTCAAATAGATCACATTTGAATGGGAAGAAGACCATGAACAATCGTGAACCATTCAGTTTGACCATGATATATAATGGTCGCCCAACTGTCTTTTTCGTATAAATTTTTCTTGATCTCCTTTATTATATGGTCTAAATTCAATAAGATGTTTAATAAGGGATAACCCATCCCATGCTGGCTGAAATCATGAAAATGAGTGATTCTTCTCACTTGCTTCTGAAACAGTAGGTAGCCTGTCGCTGAGATTGGTTTACTACCATGTCCCGGATTCAAAGTTTAGCTCTCATGTATGAAACCCAACTAATCACTTTTAAGTGCATGATCAGGTCTTTTTGCATCTCTCACCAAGAGAAACTGTGTCGATCATGTTGTCATTTTTTCTTGTTCTTATAGCTTATCTCTGATACCTCAACTACCCTCTAACCAATGTTCCCAGCTGTTTTTGGACTTCGTATTGTAGATATAGATCTATCCACGTTTCTTGATTCAAAACTCGTTAATTAAGTCTACTAATTCACTCAGCTAAAATACTCCAAATTTTTTATGTTTCTTTTTTGAGAATTATAACGCCTAAATCTCGGAAAAAGCCTATTTTAACATGAATTTAATGCCTCGTGCTATTTTTTCCCTAAACTTTGTATTAGTGCATATTTCATATTAAACTAAACAAAACTCAAAAATAATACATGAATTTTACGCACCGTGTATTTTCCTTCCCGAACTTTATAGTAGTGCATATTTCATATTGAACTAAACAAAAAATTCAAAAATACTACATGAACTCTCAAAATATTGTTTATATATTGACCGTCAAAGATATTAGTCATCCATTAATTTATCAAAACTACGCCAATCTGGATAAATTCTGTAAAATTAATTAAAAATACTATATTAGCTCTCAAAATTTTGTTTATATATATTGACCGTCAAAGCTGTTAGTCATCCGTTAATTTATCAAAATAATATTTTTGGATAATTTCTATAAAATTAAAAATTAATTATTTAGGAGGCTCGAACTCTCTCACTGATGGACAAGTAAGAACATATATATTGTTAGAGCAAATAATTAATTTAAAATTAATGTTAACTAATATCTTTGATAGTCAATATATATAAGACAAGTAAGAGCATATATATTAACTGGTAGACCAAATAATTAATTTTTAATTAAAAATTAAAAGTTAATATGCTTTTACTTGTTCACCAGTGCAAGAGTTCGAGCCTACCAAATAATTAATTTTTGATTTTAATACAATTAATTAATTTTTGATTTATGAGATACTGGACGGAGAGAAGATATGAGTTCTTGATACGGCATTAAGACAACTCGAACCAGAAAAAGAAACTTAAGGAATCTAACTAGAATTTTATCATAATGGAAAACTAATACTCAGCTTGAATGAAAAAAACAATAACTTAACCAAGATTTTGTGATCAGCAGCTTGCACCCGTCGAATGAGGCAGTTTTGTCGATGATGGATTTTGCAAAGAATTTAATTGATCTGAGCATAATTTGGACTAGAGGGAACCTTCTTATCTTCAAGGAGGATTAGAAGAACATATTAGACGTGCTGGAATTGGTAATGGTCGAGTTCATTAAGGAGATGGCGGAATATCCCATATCGAACCAAGAAGAAGAAAAATCGTCCTTCTTGGTTCAAGATGGGCCTACTGATTTTTTTTAAAGTGTAATTACGATTTTGTGAAATTTTAAACCAACTAGGTTTAGGATTGGTATTCTTAAACCAATTATGTTTGTAAAGAGTTCGGTTGACTAGAAAGAGAGAACTCAGAGGTAGGATGAACAAAGACGTTTTATTAGATCGGACAAAGAGGTTACAAGAGCGGTGAAGAGATTGAGGCGACAAGCCGGTGCTCGGAGAGCTAACCGGGAAAGTACAAAGCGGTGAGAGATAAAGAGAGACTAAAACCCTAGATCTAGCCGCTCAGTCTGTATGTCAAAGTGTGGATCCCTTTCTTGTTGTTGCCTCCTCTCCTTTTATAAGCCTCCTCTCCTCGTTTGCCCTAATCCGAGTACGCCTTATTGGGCCCTGCCTTTCAAAGGCCTAGTACATGGGCCTTTGAGGATTCTCTTTAAGCCCGGTGCTTTTGTCGACTTCGCCATCGGCTAAAAGCATTCTGGGGCTGAGCCGACAGTTCTACTCGCCGAGCCGAGTAGACTCCTTGCTTGGCGGGCTAGATCTTATTATTTGATGGGCCTTGTGGAGGGATGTAATCCATCTCCTACAATAAGTCTCCCCAGTTCACTTGTGAGCAGCGTAGCGGTCTCAGTGAATTTGTGGGTTAGGTTCGATCGGATAATAAGATCCAGCACGAGAGATGCTCCGTCTTTCGTTGGTCGAATAGAGAGCGGTTGTCGAGATACGTTTACTCGAAACTTGCTGTCTCTGTGATAGAAGGCACGTTTTAGTCGTCATTCGTTTGGTTAGGACTGTCACAACTAGGTTTTGGTCCCTGGTTGCCTCCCTTAGCGGTTTGTTCTTCGGAGTGGTCAATCGTTAACCATTTGCTGTTAGGATCCTGTTTAAGTGTGAACCGGAAATTAATTTGGGTTTCGGGCGAACCGGGAACCGGTTTGGACGAGAAGCCGAACCGTCGCGAGTAGATTATTGGGTATATAGGCGGCCCTGAAGGCCCATTTAGGTCTTTCTAGACCTAATGATTGCGTTTGGGAAGCGCGCCTTCGTCTTAACTATAAATAGGCCACTTCCCTTCGCTTTCGTCATTCTTCTCTGCAGATCTAGGTACGCTTTTCTCTCTCCCTTCTCTCTACTTTTTGTTGTTCTCTCTAAGTCCGTATTCGGGTAAGTCAGCGTCCCGATTGTCGGTCTGTTTGTCCCTGGAACGGAGGACATGCCTCCGAAAAGCTGACTATCGCGCGAGGAGAAAGGAAAGGCCATTGCTACTGCTCAGAGTCCGACTAAAGATGCGACGACCAATTGTATCCCGTTGGACGTATTCGACCTAGTCCACCGTGACGCTATGCGGGATGTAGAGAATATGAGTTTGTCTCAGCGACTTTTAGTCACCGATTCCCATAGGCAGATTCGCGAGGAAACTGCCAGTCGGATCGAAGTTAGCGAGGATAGCAGCCAGAGCAATAGTAGGAGTAGTGAGAGGGACGGTCGTGGAGACGGGGGTGACGGCCAAAGAATTTCAGAGGGTAATGGTTCTGAAGCATCGAGCCAGGTTCCGAGGCCTTCGACAAGGGTTCGTCGGAGGATTCATTTCGATCAGATAGACTGCTGGCCTACGATTTATCATCCTGGTAGGATCTTTAAGGAGCTCCCTCCGCTTCTGCCCAAGGCGTTGCTAGACCCATTGGCTGAAGGACAATCTTGGAAGAACGTGTTTGGCACTTGCTCCTCTCACAAGACTGTGAAAGATTTGTTGAGGCGGTACGAAGACGCTGGCATTATATACATCATTCCTTCAACGGAGCAGCGACCCTGGTCGCCTTCGGTTGGCTATCAGTGTGTGTATGAATCCTATTTTGGAGATCACACGAAACTCTGGCTCCCAATTCCGTGGTTGATTACGTCCTACGCGTTCCGTTGGGATATTGCGATATGTCAGTTACTGAACGGATCGCTACGCATAGCCGTTATGCTGATGGTATTGGCCACGGAGATAGATGTTTCGATAAGCGTGAGAGTGTTCAAGGAATTGACTTTCACGAAGGCCGAGCCGGAGGGGTTGTTTTCGGTGAAAATGCGTTCGAACTACAACGTCTTGACCGGATATCCGAACAAGACGAAGCACTGGCAGTGTTCGTACTTCTACATTAAGTCTGACGAGTACGCCTTTTGAAGAGCCGCCCGGGGACGACTATCGCGTTCTCTAGAGTAAAGCACTTGGTAGAGATTAACTGTCAGAATTATGTTTTACCCGCGGATTTTAACTGTTTCCTCTCCGTTTTGCAGTTCGCCACCCGAATACGATCGAGTACCCAGAGAAGTTCTTCGAGAGTGCTCAGGCGATTGCAGCACATAGCCATCTTCGTTGGCCAGATCTCAGTCGAGAGTGGATACGTCGTCAGCAGGCTCGGATTGCTAGAGGTATGTATGCCGCGAGAGCCTTTGTTTATTTTAGTCGCCCAGATTTGTCGATGGTTTGCTGCACTGATTTCATGTTTTGGTCGTCCTTTGCAGTTGACTGGGAGTCGAGACTTCCTTGTGTACTCGGTCCTCGTATGGCACTACTGTCTCTGTTTACTCAGAAGCAGCAAAAGCTTCTGAACAAAGCCAGAGAAATGGAAGGAGTCCCGAATTTGAGGGCCTTGCTAAAGGGGAAGTTGCAGTTGCTTTCGGCGAAGAAATCGACTTATGTTGGTACATCGGAGATGACCGGGCCTGGAGATGCTAGGACTTCACAGGGGAAGGTCCCAGTTTGGTCGACGAGGACATAGATGCGGAGCTATCTGCTCCGAGTCCTAAAAAAGAGGCGGTCAAGAAGGCGAAGGCGAAGAAACACACTGCTGAGGGGCAGCAGTCCGCGTCTCTCGAAGAGAATGCTTCTCTCGAAGAGATTGCTTCTCCTGAGGAGGCTTCCAAAGGCTCGAAGAAGAAGAAGAAGAAGAAAAAGAGATCACGGGAGGATTCTGTTGGTGATCAAGACAAGGCGTCAGCGAAGGATCGAGAAGACACCGCAGAAGATCCTGCTGAGATCGGTTCGATCGAGGCGGTGCCCAAGGAACGGCCAAAGAAGAAAACAAGGAAGAGATCTGCTGAGAAGGAGAAGCAATCGCCTATTGGTGAGGCTCGACCTGACAATGTCACGGAGAGGGGGAGTCCTTCTTCTGAAGTTCCTTCTAAGAGGAAGTGAAAGGGGGCGGTGTCTGGCAGTGAACCTCGAAGCGAATCTGCTGCAAGTGAGGGAACTGACCCTGTTTCGGCAACAATGAGAAGAGGTACTCAGTCTGAAGGTTCTCTCGCGAAGAGGATGAGGGTTGAATTCCCGGATCACATGCAGTTCTCGTACGACGAGGGGACTCCTCTGATCTTTAATCCACTTCAATGCGCAGAGCTGACGCGTCAGATCCGTGGTGGGACGAAGGAGTTACCACCAATCAGAGATCTGTTCTTCAAGGACGAGTACATTGATGCCGCTTTTATGAGGAAGCGGGTAACATGCTCTCTCCATCTTTTTCATCAAAAGAGTTGGATGAAATTCTCTTGACTAATTCCTCCCCCGTTTTACCTTTGTCATTTGCAGAGTGATGGAAGCATGAACTCCCTCGTCGAGAAGTACGATAGCGCGCTGAAGCAGACAATGATCCAACTGGGAGCGTCGGAGAAACTTTCTCGGGCTAGGTTATTGGCCATTGAGAGGGTAAGGGCCGAACACAAGAAAGCCAACGACAAGGCTGCTGAAGAGAAAGAGATCCTTCGAGCAAAATTCGAGGAGCTTGAAGGCAAACTGATGTCTGATCGAGCCGCGAAGAAGAAACTCACTTGGGAGAAGGTTCGTCTTGAACAAGCCAATGCTGCTCTCGAGAAAGAGAAGGCTGAACTGCAGGAAGAAAGGGACGCCGCTGTGGAGAAGTTGATCAAGGAGAGGAAGTGCCTAAAGGACTCGCGGAGTCAAGAGGTCACCCTTGAAAGGGTAAGGGTCCAAGCCGCCATGACTGACAAATCTAGTCACTGCTTCGACCGTGGCCGCGAATACCTCGCTCGTCGGAACGTCTTTGAGAAGGTGAAGAGCTTGTATGGACAGGCTTCGGGAACGAGGAAATGTCTCGAGGTGATAAAAGACGGCGGGACGGAGATCCCACAAGAGATAATAGACGTTTTCATCGAGCGGGAGAAGCTGCACGAGGCCGAGGTTGCTAAACTTGGTGTTGGCCTGTTATCAGAGGACGATCTTACTCTTTCCCCGCTTGTCCTTCCTTCGAGGTTTGTGAATGAAGATTTTAAGGCTACGCTTGATCCGTACGGGTCGAACGTAGACCTAATTTGGTCAGAGACGGCCTCGCAGTTGTTGACCCCCGCGCGAGGATAAGTCTGGGGGCCAGTCTGAAGAGCCGTCGGTAGATGTTACGTCAACTCCCGTGGAGCAGGTTGAGGCTTTGGAGAAGATGAATCCCGAGAAAGATAGTGTCTCAGTCCAAGGGAAAGGAGCGAAGGACGTGAACCCTAAAGACCCTGTCGAGGTCTCTTACACTTCTTCTGAGGAGCAGGAGGAGGAAGATCAAACTAAGAAGGCGCCATCTCCGACACCAGTTGAGGGACAGAAAGCATCGAATGAGACGGACAAGTGAACCGATTCGGATACCAAAGATGCTGCTTCCCTTGGTGGTGATGGCGCAGTGATTCCGGGTGCAGATCTTCCTGCGCCTGCATCCGATGGTGCCGACGGACCGACCGTTTCTACGGCCGAGGATGTTCAAGATCCTCTTGCTCCGAACGCGCTGACCGGAGGACAGAACGTCGAAGACCCCGTTAACTGATCTCCGTTGTTGTATTATTACTCTTTTTGTGTTTCTTTTAAAGTAATTGTGGTCCTACTAGACGCCTTTTGTTGTATGACTTAAACATATTTATCGGTAAGTTGCCGTTTGAGCAGACTTTGAATCTAAATGTTGTTTCACAAATTCCTTTTTTTTTGACTAAGTGTCGAGAATCCTGAAAGTCCGTGCAGTATATCTAATTAGGAACGATAGGTTCCCCCATCTTTGGTTTGCATACCGACGACGAAGTAACCCATTGGGCAAGGCTTTTGGTCGGCCCCGTTTTTTGGGTTATCGGAGCGTTATGGTTCCTTGTTGTGTTTCACTTGAGATAACAACCAAGGATGTTATTCAGTTCTGAAGGACGAGGAACCGAATGGTAAGATTAGAGGAAAAGGTCCTTGGTCCGTTTTTCAGTGAGCAGTCGAGTTTTGGTCGGCCAAACTTTTACTCTCTGGTCAGAAAAAGGTTTAGATTTCGCTCTATTGGTCGGTCAATGCATTAGAAGCATAGGTGACATGCGACTATTGGGTCCCTCAGATAAGTGTCTGATCAGGGCATAGCTGACTAGTGGAGTGTGAGTATCCTCGTATCGTCCGTCGGCAAGGATACGGGTATCATTTGATGCAACGATTGTCCTACGACGGGCAGGGTTCGTTGATCATTTTTGGTCATTTCGGACTGGGACAAAGTTTTGACTTTGGTGTTGTTACGGCTGGACCGGTTAAGGCTGCCTACTTACCTCGGAGGATGATCAAGCCATTCGTAGTTTGTTTTACCCGAGTAAAAGTGGCTGTTTGAGGCGCAATTACTCGGTCGAGTAGAAGTGACTGTGGAGGTGCATCTGCTCGGGTTTTTTTTTGGCGGACTAGCAAACGTGACACGGTGGTCGTTTACTCGTTTCGAGGTTTGTTGATTCGTATGCCCCCAACAGAGGGTCGAGTAAAGATGACGGTAAGTCTTTTACTCGCCTGGCGGTTGGACTTCTTATGAGTAGAAGTGGCACAGGTGCATTAAGTTCCACGCCCGCGGCACTTCTTCTCCGCGTGATGTTTCAAGTCGGTAGACGCCTGGTTTGACGACTTTGATGATCTTGTAAGGTCCTTCCCATCTGGCGCCGAGTTTGCCGGCATTGAGATCTTTAGTGTTTTCAAACACTTTGTGCATGACGAGATCACCGAGTTCAAGCGGTCTTGCTCGGACCTTCTTGTTATAATAGCTCTCGATTTGATACTGATAGTTTTGGATCCGGAGCAAAGCTTGGTCCCTTCGTTCTTCGATCTCGTCGAGGGCGTTGAGCAGCATATCGTGGTTGAGCTCAACGTACTGAGGCATCTTCGACCGTCGGAGGCTTGTGACATTGACTTCTGCGGGAGCCATGGCTTCGACACCGTATGCAAGGGAGAAAGGTGTTAATTTGGTCGCACCTCGTGGTGTTGTGCGAAGGCTCCATAGGACTCCATCGAGTTCGTCGGCCTAGTGTCCTTTCTTCAAGTCTAGGCATTTTTTGATGCCGTCAACGATAAGTTTGTTGGAGGACTCAGCTTGACCGTTCCTTTGCGTGTAGGGGGGGGGGTAGAAGGGCTCAGTCAGATGTTCCACTTGAGCGAAGGCGTCGGCCTTGATCCACTTTGTGAAGTAATTTGTGAGGACGAGGATAAAACGTCGTTGGCGAGAATTGGGAAGTGGACCGATGATGTCCATGGCCCATCTCATGAATGGATATGGTGCTGTCATTGTACACAGCATTTCTGTTGGACAGTGGATGCTTGGTGCGTGTCATGGGCATTTGTCGCAGCGTCGGGCGTAGGACTCACAGTCTGTGTTCATGGTAGGCCAAAACAAACCCAAGCTTTTAACTTTGAGTGCGAGGGCTCCCGCCTGAATGGTTGCCTCCAGCGCCTTTGTGCGTTACGGCCATGACTTGTCGGGTTTCATCGCCGTGAATGGATTTGAGGAGTACTTTACTTGCAGTCCATCGGTGGAGTTCGTCGTCCATGATGACGTAATGAGCTCTGCGTGTTTTTAGTCGGCGTGCTGCCCATTTGTCTGTAGGGAGCTTTCCTTCATTGACATAATCAATGAACTCTGTTCTCCAATCGGGGATGGGTGTTTCGGTATCCGTCATAGTGGTATCATGACCGGTGACTGGGGCGACGATTACCGTTCGGTCGTCCGAGATTTTGATGCTCGCTTCTCAATGCGATGTATTGGAATGGTTCGTTTAACCTGATCGCGGAGCTTACTTCCGAGGGCAGCGAGGGCATCGGCGCAGACGTTCTCGCCTCGTGGAACCTTGATGATCTCGAAGAATTTGAATTCTGCTGCCAAGCCTTGGACTAACTTGAGGTAGGCGTCCATGCGGTCGTTACGGGCGTCGTAATCGCCAGTGAACTGACTAGCGACTAACTGCGAGTCGCAGTAGGTGCTTAGGTGTTTAGCCTTGACGGCTTTAGCTAAGCGAAGTCTAGCGATTAAGGATTCACATTCGACTTCGTTGTTTGACGCTGGGAAGCTGAAGCTAAAAGACTGTCTGATCAATTCGCCGGTCGGCGATTGCAGCTGGACCCCGACTCTTGAACATTTCTTGGTGAAAGATCCGTCGACGTGGAGGATCCAGTTCGGGTTCGGGAGTGCGAGGTCTTGTTCGAGTTCCAGAGCCAGCTCGACCAAGAAGTCTGCGAGGACTTGAGACTTTGCCGCAGTGCGGTTCTTGTAAGTGATGTCGAGCTCGCCGAGCTCGATAGCCCACTTCATTAGTCGGCCAGACCTGTTCGTATTTTGTAATATCGTTCGGAGAGGTTGGTCGGTTAGTACCTCGACTGAAAGTGATTGGAAGTACGGGCGGAGTTTTCTTGTTGCTTCGACTATGGCCAAGGCCATCTTCTCCAGAGTCGGGTATTAGGTTTCGGGTTCAGTCATACGCCTGCCTGTGTAAAAGATCGGATTTTGCTTGCCGTGGTCTTCCTTTATACGGACGCTACTGGCGGCTGCAAAGGAGACTGCGACGTAATGAGATAGGACGTCCCCGACATTCGGCTTGGCGAGGACAGGCGGCGTAGTGAGATACCATTTGAGCTGGGTAAATGCTTCTTCGCATTTCTCTTCCTAGATGAACTTCTTGTTCCCGTGCAAGAGGTCATAGTAAGGAAGGCACTTGTCGGTTGATCGAGAGGTGAACCGATTGAGTGCTGCAATTCGGCCTGTGAGCCGTTGGACTTCTCGGCTGTTCTTCGGACTTAGGAGGTCGAGGACCGCCGAGATTTGTTTTGGATTGGCTTTGATCCCTCGTTGTGTGACGATGTAGCCGAGAAACTCGCCTGAAGAACCTCCGAAGGTACACTTAGTTGGGTTCAGTTTCATGCCGTACTTGTTGAGGGTTGCGAAAAAATCACGTAAGTGACCAGGATGGTCGGCGGCACGCAGCGACTTAACGAGCATATCGTCAATGTACACTTCCATAGTGTCGCCGAGTTTGTCGGCGAACATTCGATTTACGAGCCACTGGTAAGTCCCTCCCGCGTTTTTCAGGCCGAACGGCATGACCTTGTAACAATAGGTTCCCCTATCTGTGATGAAAGCTGTTTTCTCGCGATCATCAGGATTCATCATAATCTGGTTGTATCCGGAGAACGCGTCCATGAACGTGAGCATTTCGTTCCCAGCCGTGGATTCGACTAGACGGTCAATGTTGGGCAAAGGGTTGTTGTCTTTCGGGCAAGCTCTGTTAAGATCAGTGAAGTCGACGCAGACGCGCCATTTCCCATTCTTCTTCTTGACCACCACTAGGTTTGCTAACCACTCGGGGTAGCATATCTCGGTGATCGAGCCGGTGCCAAGTAAATGCTTGACTTCTTCGTTTACTGCTTTCGACCTGTCGGGGCCTAGCTTACGTCGCTTTTGTCAGATGGGCTAGAAGGTCGGGTCAATGTTATGCTCGTGAGTCGTTATTGCTGGATCAATACCCTTCATATCCGACATGAACCATGCAAATGTGGACATGTTCTCCTTGAGGAATGCGAGGATCGACTGTTGCATATCGTCGGATAGATATGCGCCGATGCGCGCAGTCTTGCTTAGGTCGGAGACGTCGATAGGCATCTCGAGAACCTCTTCCTTATGAGGACAAACTTTGGCGATCGGAGGAGAGACAGAGTTGACAAGAGACGGCGAACGTTGTAGTTTAACGGTAGCAATCAATATATTCTTGAGGTTTAGGAGAAATCTTCATAGAATCAAATGAGAAAAAAAGAACATCCAAATACTTTATTGATCAAAGATTGCATTACAAAAATGATTTCTAGTGTAAAGTGAATCAAAGAATGTGTAAAATCCTTATAGGATGTGTTCTAGGTCTAAATGGAAAAGAGAGAGCCCCTTTGCTAAAAAGAAGTGTCTCTTTATTTATATAAAGAAGAAGCTCGTGGACCATGCAAATGTGGACATGTTCTCCTTGAGGAATGCGAGGATCGACTGTTGCATATCGTCGGATAGATATGCGCCGACGCGCGCAGTCTTGCTTGGGTCGGAGACGTCGATAGGCATCTCGAGAACCTCTTCCTTCTGAGTACAAACTTTGGCGATCGGAGGAGAAACAGAGTTGACGAGAGATGGCGAACGTTGTAGTTTAACGGTAGCAATCAATAGATCCCGTGCGGTTTGCTGGTCTCCTTATAAGATTTTGATTGTGCCGTCTGTTCATGGAAACTTGATGCACTGGTGATAAGTAGACGAGACATCTTGCATTGAGTGTATCTAGGGGGTTCCAAGAATGACATGATAAGGCGCCTTTGTGCTGACGACAGCGAACTTAACCGTTCGAGTGATTCCACATGCACGTACTGGGAGACGAATTGTCCCGAGTACCGTTTCAGAAGAACCGTTGAATCCGGTTAACTTCCTGGATGATAGCTTGACGTCATTGAAGTCGACACCCATCTTTTCGAGTGTTCCTCGGAAGATGAGGTCGACGGAGCTACCCGTGTCGATGAGCACTTTCGTGACATCGTACTCTCCAATCCCTAGGACGACGAGGAGGGGATCGTTATGGGGGATATGAACTCCGGCGGTATCGTTAGGTGAGAAAGTGATCGGGGGATGGCTTGGTGGCTTAGAAGGCCATCGCTGCGAGGTCGCAGCTTGTCGGCGATAATCCTTGACGGAGCGAACAGAGTTACCGCCAGGAGGGGGCCGCCCATGATGACATTTAGTCGCGACCTCGAATGTACTCGCTTGGCGCTTAAGAGGGTACGCAGGTCGGCAGATGCGTTGTTGTCGTTTTGTATCGGTAAATGCCTGCGGAGGTCGGTCGAGTTGGAGCGATTGAGGAGGACGCGTTAATCGCACGTATTGGCATTGAGCTTATCTCTGAGATCAGTGACAGAAAGATTTGAACGCTGTTTGGTGAGAGGGTCGCTGGTCAGGATGCGTCTGGATTATGTCGCGTTAAGTGTCAGTCGAAGATCGGTGTCAATGGGGTTGTTGCTATCTTCAGGCTCGAGCTTTCGCTTGAGGAAGTCCCTCAAATCGTCGGATGGAGGTGTATCGTCGTTTTCGTCGTCGGACGATTGAGCTTGTTGAGAGAGTATCACCTTTATGCATCTGCGATTTGTGCTGTTCTTCGTCGACAGAACAGTCATCACCGCCATCATCCTTTGGAGCCTTGTCCTCATCCTTTGATTGGCTCTCGTTTGGCGGCCTTTGCCATTCGCCTTGCGCTGGGTTCTTCTTTCCTTATTCTTTCTCCAGCTTTTGCCGTTCTTCGGCTTGGCTTTCGGAGGCTCCACTTTGAAGTCGCCGCTTGCGAGGGACAAAAGGAAGCGTGCGTAGAGCGAATTGCACTCTGTCGTGTCGTGTCCTTTGACATCATGGAATTTGCAGTGCTTGGAGAGATCAACGGTCCTGGATGGACCAGCTGGTGGGTCAGGTTGAGTTACATAGACAGAGCTGGTTGGTTCGTCGGTCTCTCGGTCCCATTTGTTCCATCATTTTCCTCGCACCACCATGGTCGAGATTGGTATGTTGTTCTCGTCGACGATGTACATAAAACCGTTCTTACGGTTGTTTTTGTCGCTAGGAGCATGCTGATGCGGTTCCGCCCGAGTGTCGGCGCTTTTGGTCGCTGGAGGTTTCGCTGCGTTCTGCTTACTGATGATCACCTTGGTGTCCCCTTCCATTTTGATGAAGTTGTGAGATCGAGTGATGGCGTCTTGGAGCGAAGAGGTTGGGATTTGGTATAAGTCCTCGCGGAACTTGGAATGGACCCATAGGGTATTCATCAGGGCGTCGATGGCGATGTCGTCCGGAATCGCGACCCTTGAGACTACTGCCTTGAATTTTTCCATGTAGTCGCGGAGACTTTGATCCTTAGTCTGCGATAGGTTCCATAGACTGGAAGCAGTTGCGCTGCGCTTCGTGAACATGATGTATGTCTTGAGGAAAGCCGCTGATAGGTCGCGGAAGCTACTGATCGAGTTTTCCTCAAGTTGAGAGAACCAGGTTTGGGCTTGCTCGTTGGGTGTCTCGACGAACAGTTGACAGTAGCCGGCGTCCTTTTCTTCGTCGGAGAGACGATCCCAGGCCATCGCGATGTTGAAGGCTGTCATGTGTTCGACGGGATCTCCTCCCGGCTTGTATTCCGGAGGACGCAGCTTCTCTATCTTCCGGAGGTGTTCGTCGATTAGTGTACTGGTGAAGGGAGTTCGGGATGTCGCAGCGAGTACGCTCTCGATTTGGGGAGCTACGCTAGTGGCTTGATGAATCTTTGAACTTATTTGCTGAAAGTTGAGTTTATGTCGCGGATGGTCGCGAGATCTGGTCTGACTTGAGGGGCATCAGCAGTGAGGGGTTCGTTAGGTTCTGATTCATCTGAAGCGTGGTCGCCCGCTGGCGCCGCAGGGTTGGTATTGAAGAGGTTACGGCGAAATGGCTGAGGACGGCTCGTTTGACCGGCGGGAGCGGTGAGTGCTGCGACCAGGGCAGGGAGCTGTTCGTTGGTCGCCTTTTGAACTTCGTCTTGGTGGGTGAATCGCGCCATGATAGAGCTCATGAAATCTGCAGAGATTGGTGGTGCGGCTTCATGCGTAGGGGTTGATTTGTCACCTGAAGCGCCGGAGACGGTGTCCTCTTGAGGCATGTCGAAGTCTAGAAACGTTGCTTTGTTACTGCCCCACGGTGGGCGCCAATTGTTTGTACAGAGTTCTGTCGACTAGAAAGAGAGAACTCAAAGGTGGGATGAACAAAGACGTTTTATTAGATCGGACAAAGAGGTTTCAAGAGCGGTGAAGAGATTGAGGCGACAAGCCGGTGCTCGGAGAGCTAACCGGGAAAGTACAAAACGGTGAGAGATAAAGAGAGACTAAAATCCTAGATCTAGCCGTTCAGTCTGTATGTCAAAGTGTGGATCCCTTTCTTGTTGTTGCCTCCTCTCCTTTTATAAGCCTCCTCTCCTCGTTTGCCCTAATCCGAGTACGCCTTATTGGGCCATGCCTTTCAAAGGCCGAGTACATGGGCCTTTGAGGATTCTCTTTAAACCCGGTGCTTTTGTCGAATTCATCATCGGCTAAAAGCATTCTGGGGCCGAGCCGACAGTTCTACTCGCCGAGCCGAGTAGACTCCTTGCTTGGCGGACTAGATCTTAATATTTGATGAACCTTGTGGAGGGATGTAATTCATCTCCTACAGATTAGGAGAAGGTTTTGGGTTTCTTAAACCAACTAGGAATTAGAATTAGGGTTTATAGTTTAGGATTTTATTAATTTACCTTTACTATTCAAGTGTACTTACAACGTGCTACATAATTTACACCATTGTTTTTAATAAAATCAGAGCTTTCAAGCTTACAAACGGTCTCTTTGAGACTTTACCCTTTTTCATCTGTGAGCAATTTCATCTTCATCACCAGGAACTTAAATCTTCTCTTTACGTGATTGCCATCAAGAATTGCCATATACGTAGATACACTCGTCGATAACTGTAACAAAAAACCTTTAGGGTATTCCACATTTCTATTGTGAAAATCATCCACCATCTGAGAGCCTTAAAGCTCAACGATCCGTCCTAAACGTCCTTCAAGTGATTTATGGGCAAGAAAAAATAGCCAAGGCCGTATCGGCGCATCCTGGCGTTTTATTTATTCTTTCTGATGTATGTGTTTTACATTCTTTTCCATTTTTAACATGGCCACACGAACCAAAAATTCATCTCTACAACAACCTATCAAGCTTCAATATTTTTAGCTTAAATATCATTGACTCCATTCTTTTCTCATTTAGTAAAATATTTTGGGTACCATGTTGAGGTTGCTGATGTCAAAAAAAATTGAGGTAGATGAAGCAGACGCCTTGGTTCAGCAAGAAAATAGCCTTGATAGTGCTGTTCGTTTCATCGACGCAGGTACGGCGTCTGCGTCTGCGTCAATGTTTTTCATTAAAGTTTGTTCGTAAAATGGAGGATTGCGATCAGTGATTGCGATCGGTGATTGAGAGGACATTTGGAGTATTGAAAACAAAATGGAGGATTTTGGATCGTAAGCATCCAAAGTATGGTCTGGTCAAGTGGATTAAGCTCGTGACAGCGACGATGGCGCTACACAACTTCAAACGTGATTCACATCGGGAAGATCATGATTTTGTACAATGGCAAAGTGATGATGATGGAGAAGCAGAAGGGGAAGAAGCTGATAGTGACGGTGATGAAGAAGAAGATGATAATGATGATGATGGTGGTGGTGGACATACTATATATGAGCCGACCGGTATAGAGCGATGGAAGCTTTGCGTAAGAACATCACAGATGAATATGGTAGAGGTCGTTTACCGTATTAAATGTTTTAGTTAGTGGCTTGGTTTTTCTTTGCTTATAACTTTGATTATCATTTCTATGTGATATTGAAATATTTGCTTTATTTATTTAGGACTATGTATTATTAAGCGTTTGTTTTGTGATAAATATCTTTAATTTAGCTTATAATTTATGATAAAAAATGTTGTCAAATTTGTATATTTGACTAAAAATTATCAATTAAATATAATATTTTGATGGATGTAAATATATTTAAACTACATTTTCTTTATTTAAAATATAATTTTACAAATTTAAACTACAATTTATTTATTTAAAATACATTTACCTTTTCCTGCGTCCGCGTCCAGCGTCTGCGTCAATGTCCTGCGTCTTCGAAACGAACAACAAGCTGCATCTGCGTCTGAGTCTAGTCTGCGTCTGAAAAACGAACAACACCAAAATGAACAGACGCAGACGCAGACGCAGAAAGCTGCGGCAACCAAACGAACAAAGCTGATGTCAGAAACTTTTCTTTCAATGGAATATATGGCATGTGGATGTGTTTAGAGTTGCTCAAATCTTCCATGTTGCAATTAATGGAACACAATGGTACAATTTATACCATTTCGATTTGTGGTATATGTTGGAAAGTTTAAGAGAATTGGTTTGGCAACCTATGTCACCAAAGAGCATTTACCTTTTTCGTCACGCAACCGTTTAGAACTCCAAGGTTAAGCGTGCTTGTCCTGGAGTAGTAGAAGGATGGGTGACCTATCGGGAAATGATTTCCGATATCTTGCGAGTGAGGCCAAAAACACGAAGAAAGGTCATGTGGTGATTGTAGGGTCAGTAAACAAGACTTTTCAGCCTTCGAAAAATTAATGCACCACCCGTCGGACGGGATGCGGCCCACGGGCTTAGTGAGCGGGGGTGGGAGGCCCATTTTCTGTGGGCGGGCGGGGCAATACAAGTGGTATCAGAGCCAAACCCAGACGAGTGTGGAGCCAGTGAGGGCTCACACTAACATGGGAAACAATTTTGGGGCGCAACGAGGATGTTTCGTTCTTTGAGAGGAGGTGAATAATAACATTTCAGTTTGTGGTATATGGAAAGGCTTAAGAGAATTGATTTGGCTACCTGTTTAACCAAAGTGCACTTACCTTTTCCGTTACTCATCCATTTAGAACTCTAGGGTTAAGCGTCCTTGAACTGGAGTAGTGGGAGGATGGGTGACCTATTGGAAGTGATTCATGATATCGTGTGAGTGAGGCTAAAGCACGAGGAAAGGTCATGTGGTGATTCCAGGGTCAGTAAACAATGTTTTAGAGCCTTCGAAAAATTCACGCATTGTCCGTCGAATGGGATGTGTCTTATGGGCCGAGTGACCAGGCGTGGGTGGCCTATTAGCCGTTGGTGGTCAGTGCGTTACAAATGGTATTAGAGCTAAACCCAGACGAGTGTAGAGTCAGAGAGGCCCCAGACTAACATGGGTAACGATCTTTGGGCGCAATGAGGGCATTTGCTTGCGTGGACATGAAGGAAGAAGGATTGTTTAACGTTGGTCTGAAAGGATGTTGGGGTCGAAAACGGTTACGACGAAGTTAACGTTCAAATCCCCGAAGAAGAAAAACGTAAAAACCTTCTTCGACAAATACTTCTTCGAAATAGATTTTGTTTTACGAAAAGTTTTGCGGAGAAAACGCGAGTCATCGGACAAGAGCTCGAAAAGGGTCGCTACGCAGCAACCGAACGCGTGTTCCGCTCGGTCATTGCATAGCAACCGGGCTCGGTCGCTACGTAGCGACCGAGCTCGAGCAGGGGATCGGTCGCTACGTAGCGACCGAGCTCGAGCCGGAACTCGGTCGCTACGTAGCGACTGCGCTCTTTTGAAACGTCGATACGACTTTAGTCCATGCGTTTTCGTCTACCCTTCGATGCTATCTCCCGAAGACCGTAGCGAACCCATTTCACGATTCCCTGCCACTCTAAGTTATCGATCAAACTTTACCGTAAGAACCGCGGAAAGTTCGTTCTTTATCGAAAGAAGCTGTAATAAACGCTTCGAGTCGGAAGACGGCCCAAAGGGACCTAAGACATGACTCGAGGCCCAACTTAGGATTTCTTAACCAATAGCCCGTAAGCCGCATGACGGTTTACGTTTGGTTCGCATGAAAGATAAATGTCAAGTTTCCGCGGATAAATACGAAATTTTGAAGATAATTACGAAGATCGAAAAAAATGGAATAACTCCATTTTTATGCTATGGCGGCTTAAGGGCAGAAGGGAAAAAAACGTAAACCGACCTTAGAGCCAGTATATAAGGAGTCCTAGGCGAGAGGCATGGGGGAGAACTTTTTCACAGCAAACTTATCACTTAGAGCGATTTTAGGCAATTTTCCGTTTTTGTTATTCGAGCTGCGACTCAATTAGGTTTTTACCGTCTTAGGGTTGTAGAACTAGGAATCTCGCGGCACTTACCTTGTTGTAAACGCTCAAACGCAGATTCGGAATAAGAACTATCTTGCTCACTTTTTCGATTTCTTATTTTATTACTGTTCTCGTTTCGTGTTCTGATTGCTTGGCGTGTGGTATTAGCAGATATCCGGGACCTCTGAGAAATTAGGGTTCTCCTACTTTCTTAATTTAAACGAAAATCGACAGTGCGAATTTCGGTTCTCACAAGGGAGGATTAGCCATTGTGGGAAAAGTCCCTCTGTTGGGTCTTATCACAAAGGAAAATAAGAGATATTTGGAAACAAAGAGGACTAAGATGGGTCACATGTATGGCTTGAAGTTCAATGGTGATGTTGTGGAGAAGACTGATAATGCTGAAACCAACGAGTCTTGAGTTCAAAGCTCGAGAACCAGTTTGAACCGAATCAAACCAAACCGGGAAGACATATACTTCAAAAATCATATAATCAGCAGATGTAATCATATCAAATATATATTTGTTGAAATAAATATTTTTGGCTTATTATTTATCAAATCTCTGTATCACATACAAATTATATTTATTAATTATTTTCTTGTGTTTTATTAGAATGAATTATATTTATTAATGATTTTAAAAGCAATAATTAATAAATAAAATTTGATTAAGCTCTAAATTTTTAATATCTCATCATAAAATCTAAAGATAACACAAAATGTAATATGATAAAAAGAAAACCCAACATTAATAATAAATTAGAAAAAAACAAAAAGAATTTTTTTTACCTTAAGTTCTAAACCCTAAACATGCCCTAAACCCTAACTACATATCTCAAACCCTATATCTTAAATTCCATTTTTTACATAAATCTTCAGCTTTAAACATTTTAATCCAAACACTAAAATATCATACAGAAATATTCAACTGTAAACATTATAATACAAACCCTACATATACCTCTAGCCCTACTTATAACTCCAAACCCTATATCATATTCCAAGATCTATACAAGAAGTATTAAATCATAACATTTTAAATTTATAACCCTTGTTTTTTTCTAAATGATGAAATTATACAAACTATTAAATTTAAATAAATGAGTATATTCATAATATAACTTCAATCCCTAAACTCCTAACCACATACTTCATATTGATATATATCATAAAACATTAAATCTAAATTTTTAATATTTTAGTCAATCACACAATTTTAAAATTTAATTACAAAATACAGATTAAATTTTTTAAATTATGATGTCAAATTATTTAAAGTTTAAATAATTTTACAACATTTATAAATAAAAAAGAAGATAATATGTACTGTTTTTTCTGAGCCATTGATTGATTTTTAAATCAAAAGTCCAAAATCAATCTCCTATCTATCTTCACCTTTGTTTTCTATTGGTTGGACGCGGATCACCTTCTGCACCGTTAGATGATACTGAATCAACGCTTGAGATTTGTCTCATTCTTTTTCAATTAGTTTCTGAGAACAGATTAGTGTGTGTGTGTGTGTGTGTGTGTGTGTGTGTGTGTGTGTGTGTGTGTGTGTGTGTGTGTGTGTGTGTGTGTGTGTGTGTGTGTGTGTGTGTGTGTGTGTGTGTGTGTGTGTGTGTGTGTGTGTGTGTGTGTGTGTGAGAGAGAGAGAGAGAGAGAGAGAGAGAGAGAGAGAGAGAGAGAGACGATGGGTAAAGAACTCGGCGCCCTAGCAAACCTCGGCTCCTTCTCTTCCTCGTCGGCCTCGAGATAGATCTGAAATCTCTCCGCCGCACAAGCCAAAAGGTGATTTCCATCGCAGCCGCCAGAATGCTCCTTCCCTTCGCTTTCCCGGAAGTTTCTTAACCGGAATCTGTGCCTTCACCAGCGCATACCACGGTGGACAGGATGACTCGAAGCCACTCAGAGTGGGCCTTGCAGAGGCTTCTCAAGGAGATGTCCGGTTCCAATCAAACCAACAACGCAATCGATCGGCCAGCTCCCTCCGGTTCAGTCTAATGAGTCTCTTTCAATCGTCGACGAAACCGCCGATGTTGTTGAGATGCAGAAGTAGTGCGGCTGTATAAGGTTCATATCTGATGATATCTATTATAAATCTTATGTTTCTAACTATTGAGTTTTTTTCTGGATGCTTTGTTTATAATTAGCTGAAAATTCTCTCATTTTGTTGATTTTTGGTGAAAAGAGCTTTGGATTTGGTTCTTTGATTTTAATCTGTATGTTTAGATGATTGTGTATAAGCTCTGATGGATCTCTGTTTGTTATCAGACATGTTAGTTAAGCCAATTCTACTGGTGAAATCTGTGAGGATTTGAGGAAGAAAGAGTTGATCTTTCTGACAAAAACAAGAGATTAGTACTTTTTAATTTGATGTCTGAAAAAGCGTAAAGAGTAACAACACTTGTGTGTTCAATGCATTTGCCTTATCCTTTTGTAAAGCTACAAGCTTTGAAAGCATCGACTTAGATTCGTTCTTGTTTTCTTTTCATTAAAAAATAGATTATAATTCTGATTGTGCTTGTACTTGTGCAGTGCTTTTCATGTGCTACATTTCTTGATGCTCAAGGAAATCTGAGAGTCTGGTTTTGGATTCAGCGCTTTGTCCCAACAATTCATGGTAGGTAACCATTGAATTTGTCTCTTACCATCATTTTTATTTGCCTGAGTTCGTACTGAGTTGTTGATTACTGTATTGCTTATAGAATGAATATTAATCTCTGATTTTCTAAAAAGGATGTTGCTTTGTTTTTGAAAAAAACTACAGGCCAGAACATAAGCTTTGAAGGATGGTATCGAGCAGACAAGGAAGACAAGGCGACATAGAAACTCTGATGTATGTACCAGAGGACTCGATAGAAGTCAACTCTGGTGACTAGGTGATGCGACGACAGCACTCTGAAGGCGGATGCTCTGGAGGCTGGAGGTGTAGGATTAGGGTTTCTGGCGGAGGCTTAGTATAGCTTTAGGTTAATTGTGTTTTGGCTAATTATGTTTTGGTTTAATGTTTTAATTTGTTTTTTTGTTTAATGTGTTCTTTAGTTATTTGTACACTGATGACTGATGTTAATCAATAAATAAAATTTAATTTTTAATTATAAATTAATTTTTGATTTAATTTTAATTAACTTAATTATGAATTATATTTTTAATAAATTTTAAGATAATTAAAAAACAAATTAATAACACGAAACATTTGCTATCTTTGCTATTGGAAAAATCAAATTAATAAGTTTTAATAACATTTGTATCACGTTATTATAAATATTAACAATTGCATACAAACTAATGCTATTATTGTATAGTTAGCTATAGCATAAAAAAAGCCGCTATTAAAAGTGTCGGACATATTATAACGGGCGCTGTCAGAGCGTCTAAGGAAGCGATATTATACAGAATTCATAGCGTTTTTCGTCGGCTATTACTACCCATATTTCCTGTAGTGTACTAAGCATATATGGATATTCTAGAACTCAAACTTTAAGAATAGTCAATCAACTTTCGTATATTTAGACTATATATTGTTGGATCTAGGACCTCAGCTGTCGCTTGTTGGTCCTGAGAAAGTGTCGATCAATTCCAACATTGGTGTATCGATCGATACACCTTTCAGCCCGTCGAGCGATGCAACTAGCGAGTTGTCGATCGATGAACCTTCCAGGGAGCGTTATCGTACGGGTTTGACGTGTTCACTAGGTTTAACTAAATCACCTTCCGCTTGTTTCTAGCAATCCTAGCACAATCTAAACTATTCAGACAGAGAACCAAACTTCCACTTTCGCTCTATTATCTAAAGGCAAGGTCTTAGTAAGCTATTCTAGAACACATGCATTAAGAACAGTTTAGTTGATTCATTTTCCCGACACTTATCAATTCTATAGTTTTGGCTAATCCCTCATTGAATATCTGAACCATAAATCTAACAAGAAGAACTACTCAGATATAGCCAAGCAATTCATAACAACAAGATATAAAAACTGCATAAATAGAATAGAGTTGAAAACTGGAGTTCACAAATCTCTGAAAAAGTTATTGGATCTTCTTTCCAAACCTAAGACTCTAAGTATTTTGCTGTATGAAAGTAAGAAAGCATGTGTTGCCTAGAACAATGGCAGAGCACATAAATATTAGGTTAAAACTCGTCAGGGGTAATCTAGTAATTCTTGTGGGCCTTGGGCTTAAAGTCGGCTGGAACCATTTTCGCCTTTGCGCGCTTCACGTTGATCGACAACACAGAGTGTGTGTCGATCGATTATCATCATTGATCATCGATCGCTAGGCTGGTCGATGGTCAGCTACGGGCCTTTATCATTTAATCTCCAAAATGCACAAAAATCACAACTTTCCTCCAAATCACTCCAAAACCTGAAAACATACTAAAAAGACTCCAAAACAACTAATATGTATTTGAAAACACCTATATACCATGGCTAAAAATGGGTAAAATCCATGGTATATCAACACCCCAGACTTACTCTTTGGCTTGTCCTCAAGCAAAACAACAAGCAGTCTCTCTTAAAGGTGTTTTTGAAACAGTAGGGACTCACATAATTTAAGAACTCACCATCATCACCTCAACTATATTGCAACCACATCAAATCAATCTCAACTTTAGAAATACTTTATATGCAATATCCTAGTTTGGCAAACAATTCCATTCATCCAACAACTTAGCAAATCATGTCTGACTAATCCCTCAACTGAACTCATTTAACTAAAAGATGGAATCAACTCAGGAAAGAATCTGAACACACAAGTAGTCTTATCCAGATCCTTTCCTCCCTCTCTTCTCTCTTCTTGTCAGTCAATGTCTCCCTTTTTTAAAAGGTATCATTTTATTTTTTTAATTGACTGAGATATTTGGACAGGTTTCCATGAATCAAACTCTAATGGTTTTAGCCACCAGATCATGTTCACTTCTTTTTGACATTTATCTCTTTCTAGAATATTTATGAATCAAACTTTAATGGTTGCAGCCACCAAATCATTGTGTAATCCTTTTTATAACTGAAGGGGAGAGAGAGGGGAACTAGCGACACACAGACTTTTTTACCTTACAGACGTGCAGGAGATTCCGGTCCAATGTATACCAGGCCCCAAGACAAGCAAGTTAAGCTCAATTAGGTTGGAGAGCTTTGGTTCATTCAAACATTCTCAGCAAGTGCGAATAACTGGCAGGCTGATCCACTTTAGCATCTATGGTACATTAGGCAGTCAATAAATCTAAGAATGGTGCTAAAGAGTGGTTAGATGAGTAAGGAAAATTTGAAAAAATTCAGTGTCCCTTTCTTGACTAAATAAAACGTTATGAATACATTTTAAAACTCATAGGTAAATTGAATGTTAGAAAACCTCCCCCCCCCCCAGACTTAAATTACACTGTCCCCAGTGTATATGTAGTCGGAGTTTGGTGAGAATGTAAATCATAAGTACTCAATGTAACAAGGAAAACGATATACCTGATCGCTGATGTGGATGTCGTTTGACAAGTTGATGTGTCCGTCGATCGTTTCTGGTGTCGCATTGTCGATTGATGTCGACCTGGTCTCATCGGTCGATGACAGGTATCCGCTCCTTGGTTCTTTTTTTTTTACCTGCAAGAATATTAAAAACGGAAATAAATAACTTGTAAATATTAAAACTGTAAGAAATTACCTAATAGTAGGTTGCCTCGCACTCAGCGCTTTGTAATAGTTAGTTAGCTTGACTTTGGACGTTGATTGTGGCTTGTAATGATCAAAGTGACCACTTGGTTGTATGCAAGTGTCCAGTTCAACTTTGCTCATCTGGAACCAAGTGCTAACGAAGCTTCTTATGGCCTCATCTCCTCTGGTCCACTAATTTTTTAATCTTTCTCTAGCAACCTCGCTTGCATGCATCCTATGCTGAAGATTTGGTGTTTGATGATCGTCCATCAATGCCTTGATGTTGCTGTCGATCGATGTTGACGTATAATAGACCATGGATTTGACCCACTTTTACCCATGGTTTATAAGTGTTGTAACTACTAGTTATTATATTATAGAGTCTATTTAGAATATTTATAGGATTATGAGTGATTTGGAAGAAAGTGATGATTTTAGAGTATTTTGGAGATATTTGGAGTAGCACCCGAGATGACCATCGAGCTCGACCATCAGTCGATATTGAAGAGGAATAATTGATCGATGTTCACATCTTCACATCGATCGACAGCGAAGCGCGCAGATAGCCCGGTTTGGTCTCAGCCGACTTAGAGCCCAAGTCTTCACCAATTTACAATATTACCCCTGACGAGTTTTAACCTAATTATATAAGCTTTGCCAACATGTTAGAGGCAAAGTGAGCTTTTCTTGTTTTACTATTTTTACAGCAAAAGGTTTTCTAGGATTTTTAGTAGATTGGAGAGATGATCCAAATAGATTTGTGATTGGAACTCCATTGATATCTATCTATTTATCTATGCAGTTTTTATACCTTATTGTTGTTATGAATTGCTTAGCCATGTCTGAGTAGTTCTCTTATTAGATTTTAGGGTTTAAATAGGTTATGAGGGATTAGCCCCAACTATAGATTGCTAAGTTGTGATATTCATCATTAGGATTGTCATTAATGCATGTTTCTAGATTAGCTACCTAGAACTTGCCCTTGGAATTGTAGACATAAGCGATAGCTTGCATCTCACCCTGAATCCATCCTAACTGAGCTAAGACTTGCTAAAATAAGCGAGAGCTGATCTAGTAACCTTAGTGAGTATATTCAATCTGTGCATTAATGCTTGACCAAGTGCGTCGATCGATATTCCTATCGAATAATCGGTCGACGTTTCAAAAAGTGTATCGATCGATATTCCTATAGAATAATCGATCGACACTGGTCAATAGAAAAAACCTAGAAAGCGAAAGCCTAAGGGTTTGTTATTAAGTGTTGAGGTCTATAATATCATGCATACAACTTATTAGGCATCTGTAGGATTATAATCCAGATTTCCTGAATAAAAACCCTAAGTCTAGCTATTTCCTTTTAAGCACCAAAACCCCAATCAATCAATCGAGCAATTACTTGCTCACAAACTTTCATTTTTACATTTAAAACATTGAAACAAACAAGCTTAACAATTCTGATTAGATTTATTAGGTTCCCTAGCTCCTTGTGGATTCGATCCCTAAGTACTACAACTGAACCGCTTATTTGAGAGAGTAATTCACTCCTTAGGGTAGTTTGAGTGATATCAAATTTGTAGTACTTAGGGGTCGAATTCACAGGGAGCTAGGGAACCAAATAAATCTAATTAAGTTGATTAATGATATACCATGGATTTTACCCACTTTTAGCCATGGTTGATAAGTGTTTTAATATATATTTACTACTATATAGAGTCTATTTAGAGTATTTACAGGTTCAGGGACGATTTGGAGGAATGTGGTGATTTTGGTATTTTTGGAGCCTTTTGAGTGCAGAGCTGCACAGACGCGTCAGATGTCTAGCTATGGATGAAGACCTTTCGTCCTTTAGATTAAGCTCTTCTTTTGACAAAAGACAGAGACTTAAGTTAGCTTTCCAATGCCACCTGTTTGAGGTAAATCAGCATCCTGTAGCCGAAGTTATGCCCGTTTTACTGAAGAGTGGTCAGTCTGCTTCGTGAGAGGAAGCTGTCGAGGAGATGAAGGACTTTCGATCGATGTAACAGCATTGGTGTCGGTAGAAAGTGAGGTCAGAATATGGGCTGAGAATATTTTATGACCGACTGAAGCCCAGAAGCAACCACAAATTACCAGAAAACCCTTAGACGACCCGAAACCTTATTTATGTTATTTATAAGCTATTGTTGACGGCTACACGCTATCTACGCTTTCTTTTATTCTTGTTCTAGGTTAGGAGAGAAGAGACGAACTCCTTCAGAGTCCTCTTGGAACTTCATTGTTTTGGTTTTATTTATATTTTATGTTATTCATCTATGATTTATGTGACAAACATCATGCATGAGTAGATCCACCTGCTAGGTTTAGGAATATCTAGGGTTTTGAATGAATTTTTGAATTACATGATTGTTAGGATATCTAAAGATCTCAACATTAGGATGGCTTGTAATACTAGGATCTAGAGTAGTTGGAAAACCACGAGAGTGTGACTAATTGCTTGAACCTAGAATCATAGGACAATTGAGAGGCACGAGAGTGCAATCAATTAATTAACGGAACCTGAATCCTGCTGGATTAGATACCTAGGCGCATACGAGAGTTCGTCTAGGAATCGAGTTGAACATAATCGATCAGATAGATAACGCTTGCCTAAGGCAGTGTCGATCAACGCTTCTACCATAGTATCGATCGACACTCAATCCGTAGCATCGATCGACGCTTATACCATAGCATCGATCGACGCTCGATCTGTGTTAACATGCGAGAGCTGAAACGCTGAACTTAGTCAATAAATTAGACTCACAGCGAGAGCTGATTGTCTTTTGCATTAGATATCGAGTTCTAGAATCAATCCTTAGCATCTATAGTTTAGAGTTCTAATAACCTGAAAGAAACCATAAGTCTAGTAACCATCCTTCCATCAAACAACTCTTTGCCACGCTGAACAATTGTCTTGTTCAACTTGTTTATTGTTTACTGCTTTGCATATTTTTATTTAGTGCTTTAAAACTATTAGTCTAGCTTAATCAAACTAATTAGATTTATTTGGTTCCCAAGCTCCCTGTGAATTCGATCCCTAAGTACTATAACTCGACCTCTTATTTGAGAGAGTATAAATCATTATTTAGGGTAATTTGAGTGATATCTAATTTGGCGCCGTTGCCGGAAGCTTTAATCGCCATTAGATCTTATCTAGTTAGATTTAGTCTAGGTTTTACTACTGTTCACAAAAAAACTAATAAATTTTTTTTTTGTGTTTCAGGTACATCCATATGAGTACCAGAAGCAAACAAGGGGATAAGGCTCTTACTAGTAGAGCCATTGGATTTGGAACACGTGATCCATAAGTCTAAAAGGGCAGTCGACACCCACCAAGCAGCGATTGGCAGCGTAGAAATCCAAGCGTCGATCGGTACTATTCATCCCGCGTCGATCGACACTGTTCGCTCGATCGACACTGTTCAACCTACATCGAACGACACTATTCAACATGTGTCGGAAAATACTGTTCGTCCGGTATTGTTCATCGAGGTACTGTTCATCCCGGTACTGTTCATCCCGGTACTCTTCATCGAGGCATTGTTCACCTCGACACTGTTCATCCGATGTTGAGGCACTGTTCATCCGATGTCGAAGTACTGTTCATCCGATGTCGAGGCACAGTTCGCCTCGACACTGTGCATCCGACGTTGATCGACACTGTTTATCCGACGTCGATCGACACTGTTCATTTCCCGTCGATCGACATTGTTCATCCCGCGTCGATCGACACTGTTCTTCGCAGCACTGTTCACTGTAACACTGTTTATCTGGCACTGTTTATCTGGCACTGTTCATCTCGTGTGTGATTGACACTGTTCATCGCAGCACTGTTCACCGGATACTGTTCATCCGGGCATTGCTCATCATAACACTGTTTATCCCCGACACTGTTCATCCCGACACTGTTCATCCGGTTAAAAATGACACAACTTGCAGGGAGACAGAGAAGATCGAAGTGCTAATACTTAAGGTCGATGAGAATGAGATGTTAAGAGACGAAGAAGGTCGCATTCGCAACAGCGCAGGACAATTTATTAATGCTCAGGGTGCTGTGATCCCTGATGTGATTGTTGTTGCTGAGATGAATAACTTTGACTTGAGCCGAGAGTGGTATGATTGGGTAGGTCAAGACCCCTTCCAGGGTCTTCCTCACCAAGATCCCAGAAACCACATCGAAGAGCTGGAGGATCTCGTGTCAAGGGGTGAGCATAATGAAGTGTTTGAATACCACATGCTTTGTAAGATCTTCCCATATTCTATCTCTGGGAATGCATTCAGCTGGTTCAGTCAACTACAACCAGGATCTCTAACCAGCTGGGATGACATTGAAAAAGCCTTCCTTTATAAATTTCTTGGTGATGCTGAAGCAACTGGAGAAAAGGAGAAAAATGATAAATGGGACAGGTTCTTGGCATCGTTAGATGAGGAGTATATGATTCCAATACAGCTGCTCGACGACATTATGCCAAAAGCTGATGAACAACATGTGTTTGGAGAACTGAGCAGAGTAGAGGAATCGACCTCAACATCGAACGACACCAGCACCTCAACATCGATCGACGGTACGATCTCAACGTCGACCGACGACAAGATCTCAACATCGATCGACATTACCACTTCATCGTCGATCGACAGTGGGCGCGTATCAGAGCAGAAGGAGTTCGATGTATGTGAAAATCTTAGGGATGGAGATACCACTAGGCGATCAGACAAGTCTGGGGGGAAGAAGAGGAGGAATTGGAAGAAGAGAAAAAGGATCAAAGACGGTCCTCAGGTAAAGCTTGCACTTTTATTTATGTTAAGAATCGAGGTTGGTAGGGGGAGGAATTGCAGACAGGATTTGCTAAGTTGTTGGCTAGGTGAATTTGGTTGCTAAGCTAGGATATGGTATAATGTGCTTTTCTGATTAGGACTTTTAGATATGGATTGCAATATTGTAGAGGTGATGATTCTAAGTTTTTAAATCATGTGAGTCCCTGCTGTTTTCAAACCTCTTTCAGAGAGAGTGCCCGTCTGTTTTGCTTGAGGACAAGCAAAAGGGTAAGTCTGGGGGAGTTGATAAACCATGGATTTTACCCACTTTTAGCCATGGTCGATAAGTGTTTTAATATATATTTATTACTATATAGAGTCTATTTAGAGCATTTACAGGTTCAGGGACGATTTGGAGGAATGTGTTGTGATTTTGGTGTCTTTTGGAGCCTTTTGAGTGTAGAGCTGCACAGACGCGTCAGATGTCTAGCTATGGATGGAGACCTTCCGACCGTTAGATTAAGCTCATCTTTTGATACAAGATAGAGTTTGAGTTAGTTTTCCAACAATGCCACCGGTTTGAGTTCAATCAGCATCCTGTAGCAGAAGTTATGCTCGTTTTACTTAAGAGTAGTCAGTCTGCCTCGCGAGAGGAAGCTGTCGAGGAGATGAAGGACTGTCGATCGATGTAACAGCATTGGTGTCGGTCGACAGTGATGTTAGAATATGGGCTGAGCATATTTTATGACCGACTTAAACCCAGAAGCAACCACAAATTACCAGAATACCCTTGGACGACCAGAAACACTATTTATGTTATTTATAAGCCATTGTTGACGGCTACACTCTATCTACGCTTTCTTTTATTTTTGTTCTAGGTTAGGAGAGAAGAGAGGAACTCCTTCAGAGTCCTCTTGGAACTCCATTGTTTTGGTTTTATTTATATTTTATGTTATTTATTTATTCATCTATGATTTCTGTGACAAACATCATGCATGAGTAGATCCACCTGCTAGGTTTAGGAATTTCTAGGGTTTTGAATGAATTTCTGAACTATATGATTGTGAAGATATCTAAAGATCTCTACATCAGGATAGCTTGTAATACTAGGATCTAGAATAGTTGGAAAACCACGAGAGTGTGACTAATTGCTTGAACCTAGAATCATAGGACAATTGAGAGGCACGAGAGTGCAATCAATTAACGGAACCCGAATCCTGCTGGATTAGATACCTAGGCGCATACGAGAGTTGGTCTAGGAATCTAGTTGAACATAATCGATCAGATCGATAACGCTTGCCTAAGGCAGTGTCGATCGACGCTTATACCATAGCATCGATCGACGCCCGATCTGTGTTAACATGCGAGAGGTGAAGCACTGAACTTAGTCAATAGATTAGACTCACAGAGAGATCTGGTTGTCTTTTGCATTAGATATCGAAATCTAAAATCAATCCTTAGCATCTATCGTTTAGAGTTCTAATAACCTGAATGAAACCCTAAGTCTAGTAACCATCTTTCCATCAAACAACTCCCTGCCAAGCTGAACAATTGTCTTGTTCAACTTGTTTACTGCTTTATTTACTGCTTTGCTATATTTATTTACTGCTTTATAAACTATTAGTCTAACTTAATCATATAACTATTAGATCTAATTGGTTCCCTAGCTCCATGTGAATTCGATCTCTAAGTACTACAACTCGACCTCTTATTTGAGAGAGTATAAATCACTCCTTAGGGTAATTTGAGTGATAGCAATTAAGTTCGGTTGATTTAATGATTAAATGTAAAGCTGCAAGTTTGTGAGCAAGGCAATTGCTCGATTGATTTGATTGGGGTTTTGGTGGAAGGATGGTTTTGCTAGACTTTGGGTTTCTATTCAGGATATCATGATTATAATCCTACAGATGCCTAACAAGTTGTATGTATGATATTATAGAGCTCAACACTTATAAACAACCATTAGTCTTTCGCTTTCTAGGTTTGTCTATTGACCAGTGTCGATCGATTATTCTATAGGAATATCGATCGATACACTTGTTGAAACGTCGACCGATTATTCGATTATATTGGAATATCGATCGATGCTTTTGGTCAAGTGTTAATGCACGGATTGAATATGTCACTAAGCTTCCTAGATCAGCTCTCGCCTTACTCTAGCAATCTTAGCTCAGTTAGGATGGATTCAAGGTGAGATGCAAGCTATCGCTTATGTCTACAATTCCTAGGGCAAGTTCTAGGTAGCTAATCTAGAAACATGCATTAATGACAATCCAAAAGATGAATATCACAACTTAGCAATCTATAGTTGGGGCTAATCCCTCATAACCTATCTGAACCCTAAACCTAACAGGTGAATCTATTCAGACATGAAATTTGTCACAGAAATCATAGATAAATAGATAAGAAATTGCAATAGATATTATAAACAAAAGAGTTCCAGGAAGAACTCCTTGAGAGTCCCTCCCTTCTCTCCTAACCTAAGAGAAACAATAGAATAAAGCTTAAAGAAAGTGTAGCCGTCAACAATGGCTTAAAAACATAAATTAGGGTTTTCCAGAGATGACATTGCAGACATTCTTCAAATGGCTAATGGAGCAGATAATCTCTTCATGCAACAACGCACCGTCCCAGCACATCAGCAAAGGGTTACAAAAGAGTTCTATGACACAGCTGGTGGCATGGACAATCGCTTCAAGCAGAAGAATTGACATCACACTCGACCGTCGATCGACGTTGACGTCCCTCCATCGATCGACAGACGTCCAAAATTTGGTAGAAGAGCCTTTGACCTTTTTGGAACTAGGAAATTCTACTGAGAAGAGAAGGATGAGTATGGAGTCGACAGAGATGATCAGGGATATGCAAGAGATATGGATGGACACATCATCAGTGTGTCCAAAGATGATATCAGAAAGCTAATGGAAAGAGATTCGAGGGATGAGCACAACTACATATGTCTTCCAGAACATGCTAGCTCATTAACACAGACCAAGCTGGTACCAGAGATCTACACCAAAGACGAGATCAATGAGATGTTCTATGGAGTCTGTGGAGCCCAAGAAAAGAATGAAGGTGATTTCTAGATGAAGCTTGATGGTGTCTACTATCCACTAATGATAGCATCAGTTGGTTGACTGCGTGCATGGAGGAGATGAGGAAGGACATAAACAAAATTCAGCATGCGGCCGACAAACATCGACCAACATCGATCGACAGACACCACTCAACATCGATCGACGACGACTCAAAGAACTCACACCCGATGAAGTCTTAACCAGATTTTCACACCAGAGCAGAGATTGATCTGGTGGTAGAAGAGATCTACAGAACTCTGGAAACAACAGAAGAGAGGCTTGATAAGATATGTGATGACATCTATTTCCCAATGGACCTTAGCATGAGTGCTTTGACTTCTCAGACAGAAGCAATACAAAGAGAATTAGTGGAGATTCAGAGTTACATTGCCCGTCGACCAGAAGCATCAGCATCGATCGACAAACACAACAACAAATCGACCGACATTCATAGACAGACATCGGTCGACGAAGCTACAAACCGAGGCCGGCTAGTACCAAAGGTGACATCAGACATGTCTGATGCGCACAACCATGGAAAGGAGATCTCAACTGATACTTACGCCACACTTATGAGACATCAGTTCAACCTTGAGAGTCTTGGAGATAGATTGCAGAAGATAGAAAACAAAACTGCAACAATGAAGATAAAATGGCGCAGAGGAGATGAAGCAATGCGAGACTTCACTGGTACATGGTTCAACAAACGCAGAGATGAGATGGAAACTTGTTTCCCAGCAAGTTCCAGCTTTCAACACTACTAGCCAAATCACCTCCTAAGTCAAGCTAAATGACTATAACAAAGCGTTGAGTGGGAGGCAACCCACTATTAGGTAATATTTAATTGGTTTTATTAATCTAGTATTTATATTGGTTTTTATTTATTGAAGGTCATAAAAAAAAAGATCCTAGTAGATGATTGTCGTGAGTATCGACCGATGAAACAATGCCGACATCGATCGACAGAACATCACCTGCCGCGACCGATATCAACACCTTTAAATCAGTCGACATCCATTTCGGTCTGGTATATCGTTCTAATTTGTCACATTGAGTCCTTATGATTTAGTTATCACCATAACTCCGACAGAATTTACACTGAGGACATTGTAGTTTAAGTCTGGAGGGAGGTTTACTGATAGTAGTTTATTCAAGAGTCTTATTAAAATGTTTTCAAAAAGTTTTTATTGAGTCAAGAAGGGGATAGTGAACTTATTAGATTTTTACTGATAGTACCATTCTAGACTTACTGATTGCATATAGTACTAAAGATACTAAAGTGGATCAACCTGTCAACTATTCACACTTGCTGAGATTGTTTGAAGGAACCAAAGCTGACCTCCAACACAAAACTTGACACAACTGCTTGTCTTGGGGCTTGGTATACATGAGATCGGATTCTTCAAACAAGTCTGGAAGGTAAAGTCTTGTGTAGATAGATTTATCACCCTCTCTCTCTATTTTCGAAATATAGATTAAAATTATAGATATAGATTAAAAAAAATTATATATATCTATTAGAAATTTATTAGGAAGGGATTCGAACAGGACTTGGTGGCTACAACCATTAAGGCTTGCTTCATAAGAATTCTATAGGTAAAGGATTAGAACATGACTTGGTGGCTACAGCTATTAAGGCTTGCTTCACAAATAATCCTAGGATATAGGTCAAAAAGAAGTGAACAAGACTTGGTGGCAATCACCATTAACGCTTGATACATGGAAGCCTGTCCAATCTTGGTCAATGATCTTGCAAATTTAAGAAGACTTTGACTGAGAGAGAGAGAATTAGTAGAGAGAGAGAGGATAGGAACTAACATTTACCTGAAGATCCAGATACTTGTTTGAGCATCCTTGCATCCTGTGATCGATATCCCCAAGGTAAAGCCTGCATTTTTATGCTAAGAAATGAGGTTGGTAGAGGGGAATGTCAGACATGATTTGATAAGTTGTTGGCTAGGTGAATTTGGTTGCTAAGCTAGGATATAGTATAATGTGCTTTTGTGATTAGGACTTATTAGATGTGGATTGCAATATTGTAGAGGTGATGATTCTAAGTTTTAAATCATGTGAGACCCTGCTATTTTCAAACCTCTTTCAGAGAGACTGCCTATGTGTTTTGCTTGAGGACAAGCAAAATGGTAAGTTTGGGGGAGTTGATAGACAATGGATTTGACCCACTTTTACCCATGGTTTATAAGTGTTTTAACTACTAGTTATTATATTATAGAGTCTATTTAGAATATTAATAGGATCAGAAGTGATTTGGAAGAAAGTGATGATTTTGGAGCATTTTGGAGATATTTGGAGTAAACACCCGAGATGACCATCGAGCTCGACCATCGGTCGATATTGAAGAGGAATAATCGATCGATGTTCACATCTTGACATCGATCGACAGCGAAGCGCGCAGAAAGCCGTTTGGTCTTAGCCGACTTAGAGCCCAAGTCTTCACCAATTTACAAGATTACCCCTGACGAGTTTTAACCTAA
>NC_027755.1:11306021-11319184 GCF_000695525.1 Brassica oleracea var. oleracea
GGATTGTCATTAATGCATGTTTCTAGATTAGCTACCTAGAACTTGCCCTAGGAATTGTAGACATAAGCTCTGGCTTGCATCTCACCCTGAATCCATCCTAACTGAGCTAAGACTTGCTAGAATAAGCGAGAGCTGATCTAGTAACCTTAGTGAGCATATTCAATCCGTGCATTAACGCTTGACCAAGCGCGTCGATCGATATTCCTATCGAATAATCGGTTGACGTTTCAACAAGTGTATCGATCGATATGCTTATAGAATAATCGATCGACACTGGTCAATAGACAAACCTAGAAAGCAAAAGCCTAAGGGTTTGTGATTAAGTGTTGAGGTCTATAATATCATGCATACAATTTATTAGGCATCTGTAGGATTATAATCCTGATTTCTTGAATAAAAACCCTAAGTCTAGCTATATCCTTTTAAGCACCAAAACCCCAATCAATCAATCGAGCAATTACATACTCACAAACTTGCAACTTTACATTTAAAACATTAAAACAAACTAGCTTAACAATTCTGATTAGATTTATTAGGTTCTCTAGCTCCTTGTGGATTTGATCCCTAAGTATTACAATTGAACCTCTTATTTGAGAGAGTAATTCACTCCTTAGGGTAATTTGAGTGATATCAACGTAGCAGATGCAAACAATGTATGGAGAAGTCCTCTGTCATCCATGGCAAGACCACAGTACTCAATGTCCTTCTCTCTATGGTAGTCCTCGTCCTACTCATCAGATTTCATCTCAGGTAGTTAAGTGTCCACTGCGAAGCTCTCATGAAGGAAATTTTCTGCCCAACTGCCAACAGAATAGTCGCCTTGTCTGCTGATCATATCACCTTAGTAGTAATCAATCGACGTCTGAGGCTGGGTAGCGACTTCAAAGTTCGGATAGCAGTGTGCTGGCAGAGAGAAAGTCTCATTCGCATGACTGATGTCGATCGATTCTCCAGGATGGTTGTCGATCGGTTGATGAATGGCGATGTCGATTGTTGGGGTCAAAATCGGTCATGGCACAATCAACGTCTAAAAACTTCCGAAAAAATAGCTGTCGGAAAATACTTACGGAAATAACTTGTGTAAAACAAACAAAAGAGTACCGAAAATCTACGAAGAAATAAGCAGAGAGAATGAGAACACTTGTATAGAGCCATCTAGCCCGCTAGCCAGCAAGCCAACTCACCATACGACGAGTTGAACCGCTAGCCAGCTAGCTAACTCGCCATACGGTGACTTGGACCGATATTCGGCTACACAACTTGCCATGCGACGACTTGGACCGATATTCGGCTACACAACTCGCCATACAGCGATTTGGATCGATATCCAGCTACACAACTCGCCATACGGCGACTTGGATGGATATCCGGCTACACAACTCGCCATACGGTGACATGATATCCGGCTACACAACCCGCCATACGGCAACTTGATATCCGGCTACACAACTCGCCATACGGAGACTTGGACTGATATCCAGCTACACTACTCGCCATAGGGCGAGTTGGACTGATATCCAGCTATACAACTCGCCATACGTGGAGTTAGACTGATATCCGGCTACCCAGCTCGCCATACGGCAAGTTATATCGATAACCGGCTAGCCAACTCGCCATACATCGATCCAACTCGGAAAGATCTCGAGAAACCTTTCTAAAAAGAAAATAAAAATACGGAAAAATTAACTTTGTATTTTTAAGAGTATTACACGACAAGCTTCTCGGAAACGATCATTCAATCTCTCGGACAGACGATTCCCGAGCATCAGAACAACCGAACCAGCATCGTCCGACCCGCCATCTGAGAAGTTAGATAAACCTCATCCAACTCGCCCAACGGCGAGTTGGATCGATCAATCCAGCTCGCCGTTTGGCGAGTTGGACAAACCTCATCCAACTCGGCCAACGGTGAGTTGGATCGATAAATCCAACTCGCCATTGGGGGAGTTAGACGAGCTTCATCCAATTAGCCCAACGGCGAGTTGGACCGACCAAATCCAACTCGCTGTTGGGCGAGTTGGATGATCCATTTCCGACTCGCCCAATGGCGAGTTGGATCAGTCTTTTTCAATTTGCTATTAGGCGAGTTGGATCAGTCTAATGCCATGCTTTCTCGTCTCCGGAACTACACCTTTCAGGTCTCGGTCAAACTGTCGCTTGTTTGTCTCGATCGGAGTTACCGTTGAAAATTTATGATAAAAACGACGAAGGCTTACTTTCTCGTATAAGTTCGGATCAATCGTATTAAACGATAACGGTTTACTAAACACCAAGGTTATCTCAGCTATACGATTGATCTCCATTGTTTCGTAAAACCGGCGTCGTACTGAAGGTTATTCTTTCGTAAGAAATCGTAAAAATATTTTCGTTGAAAACTGCCCAAAGGGTCTAAAACGTGGCAAAAGCCCACTTACGATTTCTAATGACAAATCGGCCCTAATTGACTATGACGGTTTATCGAATATTCACGAGAAAGGATAAATGTCAAGTCTGAAGATAAATGTCAAGTTTCAAAGGATAATCATGAAGATCGGGAAAAATGAAATATTTTTGCGAGGAGATAAACTCGAATCAAGGGCAGAAAAGGAAGGACGGCCGACCTTGGAGGCATATATAAGGGGAGCCAAGGCAAGAAACGCAAGGATAATTCTTTTAGACTCTAGAACTCTCTGCACTTAGAAACCTTAGGCTTTATTCTCGACAAGTTAGGTTTCTATGACTTGCACTCATACTAGATGAACTCGCCCAGGTAGTTCGATCTCTTGTTTAAATCTTTTCAATTGAACTACGTCCGGCTTGATCCTCGAAAGGGGTACGTATGCAGCCTTTCATAAGGTTGTCTGAAATCAATCAAACACTTTTATGTATCTTTTTCATTTGTTCTTATCGAGCTACGACTCGACTAGGTTTAAGGTTTTTGGTGGTTAGAACTAGGGAACTCGCTGACAGCTCTTGCGGCCGAACCTCTTATAATCTTTTGTAATAATCGCAACGCTCTTATGCGGATTCAAAATTCCGAACTTTCCTAATTTTACGGAATTTGATAGTGTGAATTTTGGTTCTCACATCGATCGATGGTAGAGTCCGACTATCGATCGATCATGAATACTCTGTCTCATATTCATCCTCAAAATCGGAGTGGCATGCTGCAATGAATCCGGTGTTGACTCTAGTGTCGGACGTCTGTGGCTTCGCAACTCTGATTGGATCATAGTAGACATCATGATTGACCAGTGTTAGACACAACTGATTGGTCTGCATGTTGCAAACTACTCCTACGGTGGCCATGAAAGTCAACTGGGACATGGAAGTCAACTGGAACATGGAAGCCCAAGTAGTAGAGAATGATTCTTGTTCTGCCTATTTTCTAGGACATGGAAGTCAACAGGAACTGGTGCATTGCCAATCTGCACCTCAAGGTCTCTGATGATTCCTCCTAAGTTCCTTGTAGAATGATCCACAAAAGTGAATGAATCTTCTGAAGGCTCTATCTTCAGACCCAGATGGTCTGCCATTACCTTGGGTAGTATCCTGACTGATGAACCTGTGTCACACAGCGCACATGGGAATACAATGCCCTTAACTAAACATGGCACTTCAAATTTCTCACGATCACTCTTCTTCTTCAGTGTAATCCCCTGCTTCATCTTTTCTCTGATCTGATTGAAAATCCTATGTATGTCTTGCTCAGTTTCCTTGGCCTCTCTGAAGAATAACCGCAAATTGTGGGTAAGGTAAGCCTCCTCAAATGGCTTGTCCAAGGGTATCCAGAGAACTATCTTAGTGAAGCTATCCATCTCCTTCTCATTGACTCCTTTCTTTAGATGCTTGGGAACCTTTTCCTTCCTTCTCCTCAAGGTTCTCCTCTCAGAAGTCTGATCAACTTGCATAGGCTCTGGTGCATCATCCGAATGTTGATCGAAGTTTTCTGCAATGTGTTCTGAAGGTTGAGACGGGTTTCAGATAGCATCCAGGCGTGCTACATCTATCTTTGGTAGCTACACTCGGTAGGTCAAAGGTGGTTGTCGATCGACGCTAGATGGGTTGTGTCGATCGTCGGTGGAGTCTGCATGTCGATCGATAGCTAGCTTATGGTGTCGATCGATGTTTGACTTCTTGATTCGTAAGGGTTTGAGTGGATGTGGGTGTTTAGCTGTGAACTCCTCGTGAGTCATAATTCTCACGGTCGCGCATGACGCAACTTCCTCTATCGATCGATGTGGAGGAGCTGATGTCGATCGATGTTCATCCGTCTCCGTCGGTCAATGTTCGTAGCTTGGCGTCGGTGGACACCAATGTGAACCGCCAAAACTCATGGAGCTTTTGACGTAGAAGTCTCCCTCTTGAAGCTTCTCCTCCTTAACTACTTGCCATAAATCATCACCCATGATGGCATTCACGTGGTGCTTCAGTGAGTCATCTCCTTTACCTATCATAAATGCCTTCTACCTTTTAATAGTGTCTCCTATCTGAACCACTTGTGTCTCCAAATTCCTCACATGTGTGTTCAAAGACTCAAAATTTGAGTTCGGCTATGTGTAGACAGCATCAATCATTCCATCGAAGTTCACCATTAACTTTTGCTGACCCCAAGAAATTGATCCAGCATGGACTCTATCTTGCTCTCTCGAGTCTGCGATGGTTGGTTTTGGTAGAAAGAATTTCCATAAGTTATATTGATGTTGTTGTAGTTGCTGCTGAAGGGTTTCTGGTAATGTGAACTCTAGTTGTATCCACTCTTCTGTCCACTGCGAAAAGAGTTTATGTATCCACCCTGGTTTCCAGACCTCTGATTCTGAAAGCCTGAACCACTAACGAAGTTCACATCTCCTCTTCCTCCATGTCACTGTCGGCATCTACAGCCTATCCATCCTCTGCAAAGCTGACTTATGTCTTGAGAAGCTTGTGAACACTATCCAGCTTTGCCTTAACGTCATCCAACTGCTCTTTCCCTAGGGCAGTGGTTGATTTTTTTTCTTTCGAAATCAGTGTTCTTGGTGCTTTTGTTGGATGTCAAGTTCTCAATAAGTCTCACAACCTCTTCTGGATTCCTAGTGTTGAAGTTTCCATAACTAGCTGAGTCTAGAGCCATATGATATGCCAGCGCGATGCCTCTGAAGAAAGTGATGAGCAACTGCACTTCATTGAATCTATGGTGTGGACAGTCTCTCTGATATTACTTGAATCTGATCCAGGAGCTTCTGAATGACTATGTGGGCTCATGTGTGAATGTAGCAATCTTACTCCTCAAGTCATCAGCGCTTGCCTCGTCAAAGAAGTGACATAAGAATGCATTCTTGTAATCAGCCCAGGATGTGAGAGATCCTGGTTGTAGCTACTTAAGCCAGTGCGAAGCCTCTCCGGCAAGTGAGTACTTGAAAAGCTTGCAAAAAAGGTAGTCCTCAGGGAGTCCATTGCCTTTAATAGCAGAAACTAGATCCTCAAACCTCTCCAGATGGTCCATAGAATGGTCGTGTGATAACCCACAGTAGGGTGTTTGTCCCACGAGTGTAAAGTACTGAGGCTTCAACTCAAAGTCTTGCCTCTATATGGCTGGAGGACGGATGGCAGATCTGTTCTCATAGTACTGATATGGCTTGTTGTAATCAGCTAATTCCTCGGTCTAGCAGTCTCGTCTACAGCTTGAGCATCTGCAATATCATCATTAGGATCAGGGATTACAGCCCCCTGATAATCTATCTTCTGACCTGCTGCATTACGCAGATAACCCTCCTGGTCATGCAGGTTTCCAGTCGCGTCCTGAATTAGAACTAGTGTCGCAACCATGTCTCGCGGCTCAGTATCGATCGATGTCCGAGGTGGAATGTCGATCGATGTTGGGTGGGTATGGGCGGTCGACGGAAAAGTGGTTTTGGTCGACGGTGGAAGGCGAGTGTCGGTCGACGAGCAGGTGCTATTGTCGATCGATGTGGTATGTTTGCTTTTGCGGATGGTGCGTTCTAGAAGTGCATGATCTGAAAGAGAAGTGTATGTTCCTTGTTGCTTCTGGTACTGCTGAGCATGCACCTGAAAGAAAAGAAAATTTTTTATTAGTTTTTGCAAGTAACAAAAACCTAGACTAAACCTAACTAAATTTGATCTAATGGCGATCGAAGCTCCCTGGCAACGGCACCAAATTTGATATCACTCAAATTACCCTAAGGAATGATTTACACTCTCAAATAAGAGGTCGAGTTGTAGCACTTAAGGATTGAATTCACAGGGAGCTAAGGCACACAATAGATCTATCTAGTTATGTAATTAAGCTAGGCAAATAGGTTTAAAGCAGTAAATAGCTGGGGTGAACAAGTAATTGTTCGATTGATTGATTGGGGTTTTAAGACAGATATGAGAGACGTTAGACTTAGGGATACTAAGCATATATGGATATTCTAGAACTCAAACAATAAGAATAGTCAATCAACTTCCGTATATTAAGACTATCTATCGCCGGATCTAGGACCTCAGATGTCGCTTGTTGGTCCTAAGAAAGTGTTGATCGATTCCAACAACGGGGTGTCGATCGATACACCTTTCAGCCCGTCGATCGATGCAACTAGCGAGTTGTCCATCGATGAACCTTCCATGGAGCGTTATCGCACGGGTTTGACGTGTTCACTAGGTTTAACTAAATCAGCTTCTGCATTTTTCTAGCAATCCTAGCACAATCTAAACTAATCAGACCGAGAACCAAACTTCTGCTTGCGCCCTACTATCTAAAGGCAAGGTCCTAGTTAGCTATTCTAGAACACATGCATTAAGAACAGTTTTGTTGATTCATATTCCTGACACTTAGCAATTCTATATTTTTGGCTAATCCCTTATAAATATCTGAACCCTAAATCTAACAATAAGAACTACTCAGACATAGCTAAGCAATTCATAACAACAAGATATAAAAACTGCATAAATATAATAGAATAGAAAATTGGAGTTTCAATCACAAATCTCTGAAGGAGTTATTGGATCTTCTCTCCAAATCTAAGACTCTAAGTATTTTGCTGTATGAAAGTAAGAAAGCGTGTGTTACCTAGAACAATGATAGAGCACATAAATATTAGGTTAAAACTCGCCAGGGGTAATCTGGTAATTCTTGTGGGACTTGGGCTTAAAGTCGGGTGGAACCATTCTGGCCTCTGCGCGCTTCGCCGTCGATCGACAACACCGAGTGTGTGTCGATCAATTATCATCCTTGATCATCGATGCTAGGCTTGTCGATGGTCAGCTACGGGTCTTTATCATTTAATCTCCAAAATGCACCAAAATCACCACTTTCCTCCTAATCACCCCCAAAACCTGAAAACATACTAAAAACACTCCAAAACAATTATTATGTATTTAAAAACACCTATATACCATGGCTAAAAATGGATAAAATCCATGGTATATCATCGGTATAACTGGGAGTCGATAATAATGAATACGATAAGAATGAATCTGGTTAAAATTAAAAGACTATCCGTTGATTTGCATTTCGAATGCGTCAATCAGATTTAGTGCGTCAGAACGTGTCGACGAAAGATGGTTATAACGATGGGAAGGAACCCGTGGTTTACGGTCTGAGCTTAGCAGCGCTGTCGATAACGATTAGGGTCTCTCGTGGCGGAGACAGGTCCGCAGATGATAGGTCCTAAATGTCTTTATCACTTTATCAGTTAGCTATAAATTTATGTGTCATGATGAAATAGTTCAGTGGCTAGACACGTGTCCATAACACCGTGCTCTAAACCCCGAGGTGGTTTTAGGGGAAGCGGTCATTACATGTAAAATTTTATCTTTATAATTCTTAACGATCTATATATTCTTACACGGGGTAAAAGTGTATGGAAAATAATAAAGTTTGATTTACATTTTAGTTCATTATTACCATTATACATTACATAGAAAATGTACATTTGCTGATTTTTTATCATAGGCATATATTACGTTTAGTAGGACTTCTTGAGTTGTGAATTTTTTATATTCAACTATCCTTAGGTCTTAGCTATATCAAAATCTACATTTTTTATATGACCAAGACATGTGGAAAACTGAATAGGCTAAGAAGAAATGATGAAGTGACAAGCTGAAGAAAAACAGTTTCCTGACGGAATTTCTAATGGAAAAATATTCGTCGGAAATCTCTGAGGAATTTCTGAAGAATTTCTGAAGAATATGAAATATTACCATTCGTCGGTATTTCTTCAGAAATATCCAAAGGAATTTTTGACAAACAATTTTTTATCGGAAATAATCGACGAACTACTGACGATTCCCAAAGAATTATAAACGATTTAGGATATAGGTTTTGGGTTTATGTTTTGTTTGAAATTTCCTAAGAATTGTAAATTTTTATAGGAAATTTGTCATAAGTTTCTGACGAATTTGTGACAAATTTCCAACGAATTTGGGTTGTATTCAAAATAAATGGTAAACCGTATTCCTACAAGATCACCATAACATATATTAAGTGATAAATATGATGTGGATTAATTGTCGCTCAATTATTTTAAAGCTATATACACTTTCGCGATGGATGCATAACCTTTCTCATTAACACTTATATACTGAAGAAAACTCATTACGGTGATTAACCTTATAATCATGTATTTATGTGTTTTCAAGTGGTTTCAAACATTTTGAATATTATAAACCCCTAAAAGTCATCAATATTTTATCAATGGATAATGTCTGTCTATTTTGATATGTTTGGAAACCCTAATCCACACTTCGTTAGAAATTCGTCGAAAATTTATGACAAATATTTTTTTCCTGGTCAATTATAAATAAGATAATATACCCCTTTCTGACGAATAGGTATATACATATATCGAAAATTGTCAACATGCTCATTAAAAAAATTTCAGAACTTCCGAAGAAATTCCAAGGGAAAAGGTATATTCGTCGGAATTGAAATTCACCCGAAAAAAATAACCGACTAATTTTTTGTGAAGCGAAATTAAGATAATTTTCAACGAACTTAATCAGTCAATTTTTAAACATAAAAACTGAAAAGTTTCTTGTTCTTCTTCATTGCAACATTATCTTTCTCTAAACTCTCTCTATTCTCTCTCTGCCAACCGAAGAACAGCCGCAAATCTTTCCCCAAAAAATCCCCACAAAACATGTTCGTCATTTATTAACCTCTCAGTAATCTTATATTTTAGATTGTATATGTGTTAGCTTATTAGAATTGATAGATTTTAGGGATTAAAATGTTAGAAATTAGTTAGGTTGGTTGATTTAGGATTTAGTATGTTAAATTTTGTGTTAGAATTGTTAGCTTTAGGATTTTACTTGTTAGATTTAAGATTTGAGTACTTGTTTTATGTTTTTTGATGTTTTATTATTTTTGTTTTTTTTATTTTTTTTATGATTTTATAAAACGTTTTTAAGCTTTTGTAAACGTTTTTAAGTTAAAAAAACGTTTTTATGTTTGTTGTTATTTATAAAACGTTTTTATGCTTTTTTAAATTTATAATAAAAACCCTCTTTAAAACGTTTTCAGTTTATAAAACGTTTTTATGTTTTTCAGAATTTATAAAAATGTATTTCTATTTTTAGAAAACTTTTTCAATTATAAAAAGTTTATTTAGAATTTATTAAAACATTTTCACTTTTTAAAAAAAATATTTTCTACTGACAAAACGTTTTATGCTTTTAAAAATTTATAATAACGTTTTTCACTTCTTTAAAAACGTTTTCACTTTATAAGATGTCAAAAGTTGTTTTATAAAATTCTATAAACGTTATTAAAATAGTTATATTATAAAAAAAGTTTTAAAATTTTAATTTATAGTATATTTATGTAAATAAGGAAAATCATTTATCATAAACGATTGTAAATTAGTTTTTTTTGAGTAATAAATTAATCTAAATATTATATTTTAAATAATTTTTTTCTTAATATAAAAAAAAATAAACAATTTCTGACAAAAATATACATTAGAACTTCGTCAAAAACATTTCTGTTGAAAATTCATCAAATAGCCCGAAGAAATTTCGACGAATTTTTTGACATTTTTGTATATGTTTCATTGAGATTTTTGTTTGTCAATGAAACATATAGTTATATCTTTTTAAAATCCACATAACATTTTCTTTTCCACATAATCATCTAATATTTAATATTTAAAAATTTATGTGTCCAAATTAAATGAACCAAGTCTCTATTTATGGAGCGTAAAAATGATGAATTATGATGTAAATAACTTTAAAAAAAAAAGAAATATTAACAACAACATATTTCATTTGGAACAAATAGGGTGAAAAAACAATTACTAAACTCAACAACCAATTATAATTTAAGAATTATATTGATATTTAAAATAAACAGAATTTTCAACTCTTCAATCTTCTTTTGAAAGCAAGCGTTGAAGACACATATTGAGTTTAGCTGGTCCATATCTTTTACGTGGATCCCACTTTTATGTTTTCAACTAATTGAATAGATTCAACAAGAATTAATCAAGTCCTTTTTTTTCCTTTTTTAACACTACCATTGTAACCATTTAACAATTGAAAATATGTTCCAAGAGGTCCATTGCACAGTCTTATAAGTATAAGGAGTTAAATGAAAACTTCAGCCACATCAAGTTTTATCTGATGAAAGATAGGGCTGTGGCAGATCGGCTCTAGCAAAGCAAGAGGCGGGTGCTGTCTTCCGAAAAGTATAAAGACACCACCAAGAAAAATGGCACCATTTTCTCACATGTTAATTTATTGTTGGCTGGTACAATATCAGTCGGAACATCCCTGTAATTTGTGGTCAACTGGCCAATAAAATAAGCATCAATTAAGGAAATGAAATAGGCTGCAAGGATTGTGTCACACGGACAAAGCTAAAAGTAGCTAATCAAAACTGGAACCATTCGATGTTCCGAGTCAAACTCCTCATGTCCCACAAAAAAAAAAATCCATGTGTCTTTTTCACATACGACTTCAACTCCTATACATTTTTCAGTTCCTTTATATATACTTCAATCGCGTAAGCTCAACTAATTATTAAACTCATTCCATATTTAATCAACAGAAAGAAGAGAACTAAAAAATGTCAAGTTTATCATCTATTGCAGTTTCCCTCCGCAACAAGGCACTCATCACTCCGAGAGTTCTCTCTTCCGTCCCGAAAAGACTCATCCATGTAATATATTGTGTTTTTCTTATGTATTCATGATAAGAAACGTCTAACTATTCATATCTGTCCTTGATGATTTGACTAAATTACTCAAAGGGGAGTACGATGAAAGAAGCTTCCGTCTGTGACAAAGCCACCGAGGCTCAGCAAAAGGTATCATATTTTCCTAAGAACTTCACCTGAGATTATATTTAAGTTAGGCTCAATTTGTCTTAAACATTCATCACTGCGTTTGTATATCCAATTTTTGTTATTTTGAAACTATAGCTTTTGGCTTGTGTTTAATTGTGCGTTTATAACAACCAAACATATTTTGTTTGAAATTTTAAAACTGCAAGTTCGTTTAGAAACAAAAAAAAAAATACAGAGAAAGATAAAAGCAGATGGATAGGTATACGGATAGAGACAATGATGTATATATATACATACATATATATTCATGTGTGTGATTTGATTCCATTGTATCCTTCACAAACGATTTCATATAACTAAATTTATTGGATGATCTAGGTGGCCAAGAAGGCGGACGAAGGAGCACAAACGATATCCGTGGCCGCCGGTAACTTGAAGGACAAGGCGAAGAACACTGCAGAGGAGGCCTGGGATAAGGTGAAGGACACGACAGAAAAGATCAAAGATACCGTCACCGGAAAAACCGAGGAAACCAAGGAGTCCATCAAAGCCAAAGCCAAGACCGTCGAGAAAAGCATGAATACCAAGAACCTCAAATAATAAACTTACTGTCAATTTTAATATTTCACTAAATCAAATAATCTATTTTAAGAAAAGAATCAAATAAAATGTACTTACGTAATCTGGAGTTGTTTCAGTATGTTTACACTTCTGGTTTGTTTAAGAATATAAATTACTTTATTAGGTAAGAATAAACATGGGGGTTATAGAACATGTGGAAATTTATGTTAGTTAATTATAATATATCCGTACTTATTTAATAATAAGTGGCGCAGCGTACGAATGGGTAAACGGTCGATCTATGAACTTTAGGGTTCTTAGAGACCTGTTCTTGGATTGATCAAGAGTTTCTTTCGATTGCTTCTTAAGACCAACTTCTTGGGGGACGAATTTAATCAAGTCACACAAGGTATAAAAGCCAAAGCTCTAAATTCAATATCAAAGTGTGTCTAGAACAAGACGTCTAGACTGGTTTATATAGTTATTCTCATTAACAAACCCTAATGAGAATAGGAAACTTAATACTTAAGTAATAAGGAAAAAAAAGCAGCATTAACTTAAAAGTAATAAAAAGGAAAAAAAGGTTTAAATTATTTGAACTAGTCGGTTGTTTCCGTTGGCGCCAAGGAAGAGGGTGCTGCTGCATCAGGTCCCGCCGGGTGAAGAGAATTCGACCACGAATCAGAAGCATCCGCATTATAAACATACCGTGACAAATACTTAACATTAAACACATCAGATGTAGTAATCTCCGAAGGCAAACGAAGATGGTAATCATTATCATTTATACGTTCTAACACTAGTAAAAATCCAACGCATAGCCACTACAAAGTTGTGGCTATAGAGCAAATTATCGTGGCTAAAAAAGAAATCAGCCACGCTTAGATGTCCGAAAAGTAGCGTGGTTATAGCCTCGTGGATAGAAATAAGCGTGGCTTTTCGTGGCTAGGAGCCACGTTATTACCACGCGCATTTTCGTGGCTATAATAGCCACGATATAATATTAAGACGTGGCTATTGCTAGTGGCTATAATAGCCACGATACTGCCACTTATTCGACGTGGCACTATTAGCCACGGTTTAAAACTATTTTTCAGTGGCTATAATAGCCACGATTTAGCTACTAAGATTCAACATTTATAGTATCCACTGTTTTGAAAAACATTCAAAATTAGAGATTTAATTAGCCGATTTTCATATTAGAGATTCATTCAAACTATTAAAATTGCACATTCAATAAACACAGAGCTTAATATACAAGATAGTCAAGGTTCAACATTCATAAAAAGTTACATAAGACAAGGTTAAAAGTTTTGAGTCTAAGAAGACTATCAAAAGACCTTGTTACAAAAGA
>NC_027755.1:11319912-11322211 GCF_000695525.1 Brassica oleracea var. oleracea
TCATTGATGTACTTTGGCTTCTTGTGTTGCCTCTTCTTCTTGCTAATCCTTTCACCAACGGATGTCATCGTTTCCTTCTTCCACAGACCGTAGACCAAATCATTAAATTGAGGCTCCCAGTAGAAATTTTGCTACAACAAAAAACAAAACAGTAAGAGGTTTAGAAACAGGAAATAATAACAGTAAGAGATTTAAAAAAAAATGTAATTTTTGATTACCACAAACGTTTGCCACCAGGAATCCTTCATTTCCTCAGGCACCTTATTCCAACTCTTCCAAGGACCCATGTAGTATCCTTGCCAAGTTGCACGGATGAAAGCATGGATACATGGGTCAATACCAAACCTAAGATGATAACAAACATCAGTAACTGAAACAAGACTATGACAAAATCCTACTTAAAATTTCACAAAACAATCCTAACAGAAACAATCCTAACCAATCAAAGACCCAATTCAAATAACAGAAACATTCAAAGATGAGGAAGTGATCTTACCATAAAGCTCCATTCGGCTTATCAGGATGGAGATGTGGCTGTGAGAGCCTAGCAGGTGAGTTGAGCATCGCATTAAGGGTCATCTGCGGGTAACTGTTGGAACGAGATGAGGAAGCAACATGGTTTGGAGCGGCTCCAGTAGCACCAGGAGGCATAGGAGGAGACCCAGCATGGTAAACAGCGGGTCCAGTAGCACCCGGACGCATAGGAGGAGACGCAGCTTGTGTTCCAGGTGCTCTTGTTGAGTTCATCTGTACAAAACCAACAAGAACACATCTTTAGAGTCAAGAAAGAGAGAGACAAATCTAAACGAAGAACAGAAAGTAGACAGACAAAACCCCTAATCGAAACAGAAAGTAGACAGACAAAGCCCCTAATCGATACTCTAAAATAAACAAAACCCTAGGTCGAAACAGAAAGTAGACATGTAACAACCAATCAAACAAGACAGAGAGAAATTGAAACCTTAGATCGAAAACCCTAAAACATCATATCGAATCGAGAATCGAAGGGTTTCATCTCCGAGAAAGGAGAAGAGAAAGAGAGAGGGTTACCATGAGAGGTGGGAGATGGAATCGGAGACGGCGAGATTGAACCGGAGACGGCGACACAAGAAACGGAGAGGAGAAGAACCGTTCCGTCGTGAGTCGAGAGAGAGAGTTTGTCTTTTTTTCTCTAAGTGTTGAGAAGAAAGAAGAAAACTGAATTATTAAACCCTTTTCTACAGCCACGAAATATCAGTGGCTAAACCGTGGCACTGAACCGCGAAATTAAAAACAGTTGGAGCCAAAACCAAATCAATTGGAGCCAAAACCAAATCAATTGGAGCCAATCCAATTGGTTTACCAAAATTTTGGACTAGCCACGATTTAGCCACGCAATTACAGTGGCAATATGTAATATCTCACGGGAAACCAAAAAAAATTCGAGCCAAACCAATTGGTTTTCTCTATTTTCCTTATAGCCACGAAACAGCCACTAATAAACCGTGGCTCTATCTAAAAACGCGTAACCACAAACACTCAACCCCTAAAGCACAATCCCTAAAACCCAAACTCTTTTCCATCAAACCTTATACCCATACAACAACTACAATTCAAACCCTTCATACATTCATATATTTTACATAATATAATTTTTCCAACAATCTCACAACATATTTTACAACCTTACAACATATTTTACAAACCTTATAACATATTTTACAACCTTAAGCATATATTTGACTACTCTAAATCACCGTCTGATTGTACCTCAACATCTGATACATATTCATCGTTTGGAGGATTCACCGGGGCAAGATCATAATCAGAAACATCGTCAACAACATGTGTTTCCACCCGTAACAATGAACTTTCTGCAACTTGGTCACGTCTATCATCCTGCCACGCAGTTAAAGCAATTTCGGACGTTTCTCGGATTCCTCGAGGAATAATTTTTGCGCATGCCCACCAATCATCGGCAGAATGTCGACGTACCCGTGGATAAGAAATAAAACATGCTTGATCACAATTACCTGGTCATGATACAATAACATCGAAGTTTAAAATTATGGCTTTTCATCAAACATTAAATCTCAAGCACATATATATTTCACTTACCAGGTAATACAAAAGGATCATATTTTGCATATTGTCTTCGTGGTGAGACATCAACAAGACCAGATGGATGTATTCTCATACCGCGATTTTCCGTGGTGTCAAACCACAAACATTTAAAAATCATGACCTTCAAGCCAACATCACCATGATACTCCACCATCATAATCTCCTGTTTGAGGCCATAGTAGTCTGTTTCATTGGT
>NC_027755.1:11322446-11331185 GCF_000695525.1 Brassica oleracea var. oleracea
ACCTTATGTGGCAATCAAACCAACTATGTTTCCGTCCATTACGTAACCAGAACGCACCTGTCTCATCTTGACAATATGGGCACGATAGCCGACCATGTGTTGTCCAACCTGAAAGCATCCCATACGCTGGAAAATCGCTTATCGTCCACATCAACACTGCTCGCATTATGAATCTTTCTTTCCTTGAAATATCATATGCCTCCACACCATCTTTCCATAAACTCTGTAACTTTTTCTTGGATGTTTGGGCCCGGGAATTAGCACCGAGAGGTATAAGAATTCTCTTTTCATACACATTTCCAGAGGCAAATTGTGTGGAGTTACAATAACTGGCCAAAGGGAATGTGCTTCGCCATTCATACCAATCTGATTAAACCCATCCGTTGATAAGCATAGATAAATATTCCGGCTTTCAGCAGCAAATCCAGGATATAACTCACTGAAGTGTTTCCACGCTATGGCATCAGATGGATGATGTATTTCTCCTTCCGGAGTTACAGGTTCCTTATGCCACCGCATATTGGAAGATGTCGCCTCAAGTTGGTATAGACGTTTCAGACGATCTGCTATTGGGAGGTAAAACATTCTCTGTTTCGGTTTGTTTTTACCTTTTCCGTTCTTTGGGTAGTAGCGATCTTCTCCACAAAACCGACAACTGACCAACTTCGCATCGTCTCCCTTCCAAAATAACATACAGTTCTTCACACATACGTCAATCTTCTGTAAGGGTAACCCAAGCGACCGTGTCAGTTTCTTTGTCTCGTAATATGTTGCTGGAGCTTTATTTGGCTGCGGAAGTATGTTTTTAAATACTTCAGATATCTCATCTACACAAGCTTCTGGTAGATTATAATCTGTCTTCACTTTCATCATCCGCGAAGCAAGAGACAACTGAGAAATTCCTTCTGCACATCCTTCGTAGAGAGGTTGAGTCGCTGCTTCAAATGCTTCAAAAACACTATCATGATAGGGTTGTGCTATGTCTGTCTCTTCTATAGCTTCCGGCATGTAAGCTGGCGCAATGTCTGCGGGTACCTCTGGAATATTCTGGTGGTGATCTTCATAAGCATTCCAAATAGGAGTCTCTAACATTTCTTCTTCACCCGTCGAATGATTCACCCCGGAACTCTCACCAACATCGTTGAATTTCTCTCCATGACTCGTCCAAAAATAATAATTTCCCTTGAAACCGTACAAGAATAGATGTCGTGCGACAACTCTTGCTTCACGTTGCTTCACATTTTTGCATCGAGCACACGGACACAACAAAGTTTCTCTTTCTTTGTAATCTTCTTGATTACACGCAAATTGAATAAATGCATCAACACCTCCAAGAAATATTTCAGAAACCTGATTACTCTCAGGATCAATTCTTTGATCCATCCATTCTCTAGATTGAAAGTAGAAAGACATTTTGTTCTGAAAATTAGAGAGAAGAACAAAAGTTCTAAATGTCACGGTTATGAAGCGTATATATGATACGAAATAGCCACGACAAGGCCACGAAATATTCGTGGCTCCCTTATGCCAAATGAATATTTCTCTGCCATAACCAGAATAAAGACTCAAAAAGCATGTATAGCCACGAAACAGCCATGAAACAACCGTGCCTATATCCCATTTCGTCAAACGATTGGACGTAACACTTCCTTTTTGATGTCGGCACAAAAAAAACAAAATGGTGCCACGTTTTATTGGTGGCAAATTCGTGGCTATTTTATACAGCCACGAAAATTTCGTAGCGTCTCCGTGGCTTTCACCTGCCACGCTTTGTTTCGTGACTTGATCGTGGCGTTTTTAATTCTACCGTGGCTTTTTACGTCTCGTGGCTTTTACGTGGCGGTTTCGTGGCTTCTTTTAAATAGCCACGGTTTTTAAGTGGCACTACAGTGGCTATGCGATAGATTTTTACTAGTGTAACACCTCAAGCGGACCAATCTTCTTGGCTTTCAGCTTGTTGTAAGCATGTGTCGGCATTCTATCCCGAGTGAGATAATCCCATACGAAGTCTCCAACATTAAAAACCAGTCGACGCCTGTGTTTGTCTACAGCGGTTTTGTATTTGGATACCGATGTTTCTAGATTGGTGACTGCTTTCGTATGAATCTGTGCCAAGGAGTTAACAAATGTGGCCGCATCACTGTGAACTCTCGTATGATCAGGAAGAGAGGAAAGGTCCACCGGGGCTCTTGGGATAATACCGTATACAACCTGGAATGGACAAAATTCTAGACTGCGGTTAAGAGAATGGTTATGCGCAAATTCTGCTTGTGGCAAGCGTGCATCCCACGTTTTGATCGCATCACCCACCATACAACGCAAAAGATTGCCCAAAGACCTATTTGTAACTTTGGTTTGGCCATCGGATTGGAGATGATAAGCAGAGCTCATATCCAAGGAAGTACCCAAAGGTTTCCAAAGTGACCGCCAAAAGTGTCCAAGAAAGCGAGAATCACGATCAGACACAATAGAGGACGGCAGACCATGCAGGCGATAGACGTCTCTGAAAAAAGTGGCTACTTGCACCGCGTTCGTAGTTTTCTTGCAAGGGATAAAGTGGACCATCTTGGAGAAACGATCAACGACCACAAAGATAGAGTCAAAGCCGCGTTAAGTTCTAGGTAGTCCAACAACGAAGTCCATACTGATATCAGTCCATGGTTGGGTAGGGACTGGTAAGGGCATGTAAAGGCTAGCATTAGAAGAATGTCCTTTAGAAGTCTGGCACGTTACACATCTTTCAACGAATCTTTCAACGTCGCGTCTTAAAGTTGGCCAGAAATATGAAGAAGCAACAAGATGGAGAGTGCGATAGCGGCCCACGTGACCTTCATGGTGTAACTCGGTCAGCAGCTGGAGACGGAGACTACAATCAGGAATGCATAGTTGGGAACCCTGAAAAAGGAAACCGTCGTGGAGAGTGTAGTTAGCGGACGGTACGCCATTAGTAAGTGAAAGAAAGATAGGACCGAAGAATGGATCATCGGGGTAAAGGTCACTGAAGGTGCTGAATCCAGTAACAGACGTGTGAAGAACCACCAACGTCGAATGTCTCCTACTCAAGGCGTCTGCAACACGTTTTGAAGCTTCAGACGTATGCTTGATCACAAATGTGAACTGTTGCAGGTAGCCTATCCAGGAAGCATGTCTAGACGAAACTCTTCCTTGGGTGTGCAAGTGCTTAAGCGCGTTGTGGTCAGTGTAGAGGACGAACTCTTTCTGAAACAAATAATGCCTCCAATGCCGAATGGCTTGAACAATGGCGTAAAATTCCACATCATACGTACTATATCGCGAGCGAGCTCCAGCAAGCTTCTCGCTATAAAATGCGATTGGTCGTCCTTTCTGGCTCAAGACAGCACCAACTCCTGTCTTTGACACGTCACAATGGAGCTCAAACACAAGCAAGAAGTCCAGTAAGGCGAGTATAGGCGCTGAACAGAGCTTATTTTTGATGATAGAGAACTCCTGTGCCGCCGCTGTTGACCAAGAAAATTGCCCTTCACGAATGCAATCCGTAATAGGAGCCATAAGGCTGCTAAATTGGGACACGAACCGTCTATAGAAAGACGCCAACCCGTGAAAACTGCGAACTTTGGTGATTGTAGTCGGAGCAGGCCAAGATTGTATAGCCGAAATCTTACTAGGATACACCACTAAGCCTTGCGAAGAGACGATGTAGCCGAGGAAGTGGACCTGAGACGAGCCAAATTCACACTTCTTGAGTGTAGCATAGAACTTGTCACGACGGAGGACAGTCAAGACGTCAGAGAGGTGACGGATATGGTCTTCCAAAGATGCGCTGAAGATTAAAATATCATCGAAATAGACGATTACGAACTTCCCGATAAAAGGACGCAGGGCCTGGTTCATTACACGCATGAAAGTGCTAGGCACATTAGATAACCCGAAAGGCATAACAAGCCACTCAAAAAGTCCTTCACGAGTTTTGAATGACGTCTTCCATTCATCCCCATGATGGATACAAATTTGATGATCTCCACTTTTGAGGTCAAGTTTCGAAAATATTGTTGCTGTGCCGATTTGATCTAACAAGTCATCAAAACGCGGAATAGGAAAACGATAACGCACCATTATCTTGTTGATCGCTCGGCTATCAACACACATACGCCAAGAGCCGTCTTTCTTAGGAATAAGTAACGCTGGAACGGCGCATGGACTCAAACTCTCACGCAAAAAGCCTTTGGAGACGAGATCTTCAACCTGTCGCCTAAGCTCCTCGTGTTCACTCGGGCTCATCTTGTAGTGAGACCGGTTAGGTAAAGCAGCATCGGGCACGAGGTCTATACGGTGCTGGATATCGCAGAGAGGTGGTAATCCTTCAGGGAGGTCATTAGGAAAGACATCCTCAAACTGGTGAACAATGTTTGCAAACGCGTTAGGAATTTTTAATAGGTGATCAGAAGAAGACGGTTTAGTAACCAGGATGATGACAAAGCCTTCATCTCGTAACGCTGATTCAAACGGAGAGCGTTGAAGGAGTATAACCGGATTTGCCAAAGAAGGCTGTGATTCTGAAGGTGATGGCTTCAACACGTACTTGCGATCGTCAATCATGAAGGTATAGGTGTTAAGAAACCCATTGTGGATTATACAGCGATCGAATTCCCACGGCCGGCCTAGGAGTAAGTGGCAAGCATCCATGGGTACGATGTCACAGTAGACTAGATCTTTGTATGTGGGACCAACGGAGAAGGATACTAACGCACGCCTAGTGACATAGAGATCATGATCTTGATGAAGCCAAGCAAGTTTATATGGAGACGGGTGAGGCTCGTCTTGTAGTTGAAGTTTATTGACAGCATCAGCGGCTATCACGTTCTCACAACTTCCAGAGTCTATCACAAAAGAACAAACATGGCCATTGATCGTGCAACGAGACTGAAAAAGTTTCTTTCGTTGAGGGAATTGTTGTTCAACTTTAGGCGCTAGACATGATCGGCGAAGAACAAGAAGATGTCTCGTGTCTGGATATACCTCTTCTTCCTCATGAATTTGTTCTTCCTCATCGTCAAGATCGTCGTCTGGTGTGCTTCTTCGATGAGTAACCCGCGTCTGTTACGCGTAGGACACACCGACTGTCTGTGTCCGGTTTCACCACACGAGTAACATCGTAAGCCTGATGGACGAGTTTGTTGATTGGCGTTGGCCGGTACGATTGTTGTTTTTGTTTTAGTGGTGGTAGTGTCGGTGGTGGAAGGTTGTGATGAGGCTGAGGTTTGTCTAGTTTCACGCGCGATACCCCAAGCTGAGAAACCGTTACGGGCTTGAGCTTCCACCGTGAGGGCCTGTTGATGAGCGATTGTGGACGGAACAGATTGAGAGTATACTGAATTTGTTGTCGTAGTCCTCCAACGAATCTCATCGTCAGCTGTTCTTCCGTGTCACGAACCTCAACACGGTTGATCATCTTAAAAAAATATGTTGCGTATTCATCGACGGTGCGAGAACCCTGCCGGAGGTTTTGAAACTTCTGAAACATAAACTGATCGTGATTATATGGCAAAAAATTTTTTGCATCTCACGTTTAGTTTATCCAATGAAGTTATCTTTGGCTTCCCTAGTCGAGCACGCGTAGTTTTCACCTGATACCACCAAGCTGCCGCGCGATCACGAAAACGAATTGTGATGATGAAAGCACAACGATCCAGAGGTATATTTTTGAATTCCAGAATTTCTTCGACAGTGACGAACCAATCGAGTACTTCCTCTGCGACTGTAGAGCCTTTAAATTCGGGGATCTCCAGTTTAAAACATAACTTCCAAGTAGTATCTTCTTGTTCGTTATCTGAATCGGACTCATAGGCGTTAGTATTGCGACGCCGCGCTCTATGCTGACGGAATGGAGCGAATGGATTATCATCCTCGTCTGACTCGTTGTGGAGAGAAACCTGATCGGTGCGGGGGCGTTGAACAGGGGCGGTCTGTTGGGTTGTTAAGGCGGTAACAGCAGCAACAAGGTTTGTGATTTGGGACTGGAGATCGTTGATGGATTGTTGAGTAGCGGGGGTATCGTCATCAGCGTATTGCTGAGCACGACTTTTGCGAACCATAGTAGCGGTTGAGAAAGTTTCGGAGCGTAGCAGAGCTCTGATACCAACCTTGTGCAGCGTACGAATGGGTGAACGGTCGATCTATGAACTGTAGGGTTCTTAGAGACCTGTTCTTGGATCGATCAAGAGTTTCTTTCGATAGCTTCTTGAGGCCAACTTCTTGGGGGACGAATTTAATCAAGTCACACAAGGTATAAAAGCCAAAGCTCTAAATTCAATATCAAAGTGTGTCTAGAACAAGACGTCTAGACTCGTTTATATAGTTATTCTCATTAACAAACCCTAAAGAGAATAGGAAACTTAATACTTAAGTAATAAGGAAAACAAAGCAACATTAACTTAAAAGTAATAAAAAGGAAAACAAGGTTTAAATTATTTGAACTAGTCGGTTGTTTCCGTTGGACAAGATTAAATGAAGAGGGTGCTGCTGCATCAATAAGTAAGAACAAAACTTGCATTCATCTCTTCTCGTGAAATGTCAAATTCACCTCTTCTCTTATCACCAATCAAAGTGTCATACAAGATTAATTAAAAGAATATTAAAATTAAAAAAAAATATAACAGGAAAAAAAGAACTTGTTAATGCAAAATCCTAAACCCTAAACAGTAACATTAAACGTAAAACCTTAGACACTAACATTAAACCCTACTCTATAAACCCTAAACCCTAAAGAACAAACTTAGACGTTAATGCTGCCATTATGGGTTAGAGTTTACGTTTAGAGTTTATGCGTTAACGGTGTTAACGTCGTTAACGTCGTTTCGTTTAAATCAGTGTCATTCTTTTTTCAATTATTTTGCTTTTTCTTTTTAATTTTTATATTTTTTTTATTAATCTTCCGTAGCATTTTGATCGGTGATAAGAGGTGAGCTGAATTAAACAGTTCGCTGCAAGGGGTGGCACGTATTTTTCTTTCCCTCTCTTTCTCTTTTTTTCCCCATCAGAGATATCCTAGTGAATCCCGGCAGAGATTTCGAGCCCCAAGCCATCAAGATTCAAATCCTTGCAGCCACCACCTTTGTCACGCGGAGCTGCTACCAAACCTCGCTAGTGTCGCGGTTTGTCGCTTGATCCCAATCCTGATCTTGATTTGTCTTTCTTCATCTCGTTTTTCAGATTTGTGTTTTAAATATACTTTTCTTTCAAATCCAGATCTTGTTCATCTCCAATCCAAGTGAGGTGCTTTCGAAAACTGGTTTTCTTCTTTTGATTCTATATATTTCTTTGTATCGGATTAAAATTGGTTAGCTTCTTTGATCGATATTAGATTGTTAGATTTGTGTTGATTGATGCATAAGAATCTCGTATTAATAAAGTATTAAAACAGATTGACTTATGTTGATGTGATGGATTGTTTGATAATTGTGAATGTGATAATAAACTGAACGAGCTAGGTTGCTAGATGAATGGAATTGACGTTTAATGATATTGAACGCTGTTGAGAATGAGACTGTGTGCATGAGTCTACAGTAAAGGGAGTGGCAGGTTTGCCAAGTTGGGTATAGTAGGTCCGTCGAGCACAAGTGTAGTTAGAATGTGGCACTTATGGGTGTGTTAACCCACTGAATGGAGGCGTGGTTATATTCACTATGTATGTGTTGTTTTGGATGTCGTGAAATTGATGAATGTGTTATGGTGAAGTTGTTATTGAACTGTTGTATGTACATAGTAAGTTCTAATTTTGCATTGGGCCATTTAGTGGCTTTGACAGAGATGTAACATCCCGGGCCCGGCCCAAAAGGAAACTCAAGTGCAGGAGGCCCAAGGAGAAGAAACCCTAGACATAACCCCTCCCATTGCTTATAAAAGGAGAAGTTTCCCTAGGGTTCAGCCACAAGAGAGACAGCAAGCGAAGCCCTGCCTGAGCAGAACCCCGCCGCCGCCTCCGCCTCAAGCCGCCGCCGCTCCATCTCCGGCGAAGCCAGCCGCCAGCCGCCCGCGAAGCCCTAGCCGCCGCAACCGAGCTCCTAGCCGCCGCCTCCTTGATTCAGTTTCGTGCAAGCAACTGAGATCTGAACCCTAAAGGTAAAACTAAGATCTCTAGCTCTAAGTCATTGGAAAATGACAGATTCTAAACCCATCTCTCTCTTGTGTGAATCCGATTCTCAAATCAGATCTCGAGAAGTGACTGTTCCCCAAACCTAGATCCAGATCTACTTCTGCAAAAAGCTAAGGTGAGGACTTGGCTGTGAACTTGCCTCATGTTGAGTAACCAATGGGACTTAGTCCTTTGTTAATCAGTTCTAGATATTGTGTGTATGTGTGATGTGATATGTGATTGATCTTGTCTAGACGATAGTACGTGTTGAAGTGATAAGAACGTAGGCATGTTAGGGTGGTCAAGAATATGATGATAAGGTGTTGAGACGTGTTGTGAATGATAAGTGAAAGATGTAAGAATAAGTACGAATAAGGGATCATATAGAGAGTCTAAGGAAAGTATGTGGGGTAGTAGTCCACGCTAGGTATCCATAGGAGATGTGGCCAATCCACAAGAATATGGGGTAGAAGCCTTGTTGGGGCTACTCACTGATGAAAAGGACGAAAAGATGAAAAGGATGTGCATTGTAGGGTCTTTAGTTCATGTCGGGTAGTATGGGTTTCTGTGTAATAGATCTTATTAGCTCATGACTTGTGATTGTTTGCTCTTCCTGAGTTGAGCTC
>NC_027755.1:11332949-11343367 GCF_000695525.1 Brassica oleracea var. oleracea
CCCCTCTTTTTACAGGTAGGGCCGAGAGGGAGCGGGAGTAGATGTCCGTATGGTGCAAGTGTTTTCTCGAGTCTTTCATTTATGACTCATTTCTTTCAACCATTTCTTCTTAAGTTTTTATTCGACATTTCAGTTTTGTTGAGTTTGGTTTTATGAAAGACAATTTGAGTTTTAATAAGAGTTTTTGAACGAAAAGGTTTGGGATAAAGCATTTGATAAGGTTCATCGGGCCAAGGCCGTTACAAGAGAGATCAGTTTAGAATTGTGCATTGGATAATTCAATTACTTACTCTTCTTTTTTTGCAGGTTTGTTGGGAAAGTTTTAAAAGTGTAATTCTTGCTGTGGTGCCAAACTTTTGGGAAATATGGATCCAAGGACATGGTATTGCAAAAACAATTGTAACTTGTAAAAAAAATTGCTAAAATCTTATTATAAGTACTTGAACTTTGTAAATTCTGTAAAATTTGAATTCCCACGTTTCCAATCCTCTAGTCCAAAAATCTGAACTAATTGTGTAATTTGGAATAGTAAATACTATAGTGCAAGAATTATTCCGATGCGGTACAGTTAATTCAATCGAATGCCAAAAGGTGGAAGACGCCGTTAAAAAGAACCGCGTCACCGTCGATACAGTTCTTAACGTCGCGTCAGAAATTAACGGAGTTTACACAGCACAGCGCCTTTGCAAACTAGTTTTATATAAACATCTCCCATCATCTCTCTGATCTCTCAGTCTCGTCTCCCATTTGTTTCACAGAGGAGAGAACAGCTTCAGAAATAGCCTACAATGGTGGTCGCTAGAACTCTGTTTTCAGTCTCAGCAATTCTGATCATAATTATAACACTCTTTGTCCATGTAAATGCGTAAGTTCAGAGATTCTAAACTATTATGTGATCTTAGATTTTTTCTATCATTCCGACAGAGATTCTTACGTTGCTATTTTTTGTCTGTGTAGAGTTCAAGAAACAGGGGAATTGAAAACTGAGAGTTCAAGAAATACATTATTGGCGGATTAGTGAGTTCCCACTTAAGTTTTTATGGTGTGGATTTGATCTCCATCGTTCAGATTGGATCTGTGATATTAAATGTGATTTTGCATGCTCTGTTTTCAGTGAATCGCATGAACACGCCGTTAAAGACCCAGAAGGAATAGCCGCCATGATCGATATGTGAGTCTCTCTCTCAGTAAAAATAGTATTATATTAGAGAAATTGCATCTCCTAAACGCAAATAATATCTATATTTGCATGGATGGAAATTCAGCTTTTTGGCTGAGCTATTTTTTCAAAATAGCAATTTTACTCCTAGATTAGCTAGTGCAACCTAAAGCTTCTTCTCATTACACATCACCCTATAGCACGTGCGTGATACAACCTGTTAGGAGAGAGGGTGAATTCTCTAAATAAATTCTTCAATATACTTCTCGGTCTTGTATTGATCTTATTCTTTTTTATTCAACCCTCTGCAACTTTTTTTTGTCCGAAACACTTTTCTTTTTGAAATACTACAACTTTTATTTCAAAAACTAGATTTTCATCTTAGGAGAATCCCACGAAACCGTATTCATTATTCACCTAAAGAGATCTATTTAGCTCTGATACCAATGATAAGATCCAAGGAGGATCTGATCGTGTAACAAGAAAGGATGGGAATAACAGAAGAAAGAGATAAGGGAAAGAGAGAGAGGATAAGATAAGAGATAGAATTTGTTGATTAATTATTTGATAATGATAAGCTTGGTGAAAGCTTATCTGTTAAGTGACAGAAAGGGGAGAAGTTTGAGGAAGAACAAAGGTATAAGAGAAGATAGAGAGGAAGAAATCAGGGATTGAACCCGTTGTTTGATTAATGATCGTTGTTTTTGGTACAATACAGATGACTTAAATAGAGTGATAAAAAGACTAATAAAAGGTTTATTGACTTGATAACTTCCGAAGCCCAATAACCATCTCCCGAAGCCCATTAATGCTTATCAGAGAATCCCACGAAACCGTATTCATTATTCACCTAAAGAGATCTATTAGCCCAATCGCTTAGTATGTTATCTCTTCTCTTTATAGCTTTCACTATATCTCTCCGCCTCCTCCGCTCTCGATTGATTTCGTAATCCCGTCATTACCACAGCCGTCTGATCTGCTTCTGCTTTCCAGGGTTTTCTTGTGATCTCCGGAGTGCCTTAGTACGGAGGGTACGGTTCAGGTTATAGTTCTGTAGGTCGCTCATGTTTCTCATACGGTTTCTAGGGCTTCGATTGGAGATGGTGATATTGACAAAACGAGGGAGTGGCGTAGGCTTCGGCGCAGAAGAAGCATTGTTCTCTTCAGAGACAAGCTGCTGTTAATGGCAGCTGAGGATTACGATTGAATGTTTGAATCTTGTGTCAATGAGGTAGCTTTCAATAGCAATTGCATTGACTAATACTACTGTGAGGAGAATGATATGAAGAATCGGTTTTGTTTGGTCGTGTACGACACAAGAATCTCGTTAGGCTTATAGCTTATTGCATTGAAGGGGCATACATGTACTAAATGCTGCTGCTGCTGCTAATAATCCTCTCTTTTTAATGGTTGAAATCAGAAAATAGCAATGTTGTGATCTAATATCGAGTTCCCTACAACAGATGCTTGTGTATGACGTTGTCGATAATGGTAATTTGGAGCAATGTATCTATCATCTAAACAGCAACTCATAGGAAAAAGGGAAAAATAAGGTCCAAACTCCAACAGAGGAGAAAGACACTCCAAATTTTATTATCTGGCTATAAGCTCTCATTTCCATTCCTTATTTAATTTAACTTTGTATTTTTTTTTGTGGCACTAGCAGTAATTTTACAAATTAAGCTCAATTCATCAACAATTTTTGTAATGTAACACGAAACAAAAATATGTTTTAATGAACATAATGTCTGGATAAGTCTATGTATAACCCGACTACATAACATAATGTTTGGTTAAGTTTATGTATAACCTGGCTAACTTCTATATTAGCCTACAAATTATACTTACTTTAACAAAATATAATCTAACAAACATAATGTCTGGATAAGTTTATATATAACCAACTAACTTACATTTTAGTCTACAAAATTGTATATGCATTATGTGACTATAATATTAGCAATACAACATAATGTATGGACATACTAATAAAAACCTGCTATTACATTTTATCTCATTTTATATCTGTGTTAGCCGGCTGTTTTTTGGGCAAATCTCCAAAATAGCATTTTTCTAAGTTTATGTCACAAAAATAACCCTCAAAAACTAAAATGACCAAAATAGTATTTTATCTTTTGAAAAATTTAAATTTTTTTTATTTTTCAAAATTTGAAATCTTATCCCAAAACCCCCATTTCCCGACTCTAAACCCTAAAACCTAAACTCTAAACCCTAAACTCTAAACCCTAAACCCGAAATCCTAAACCCTAAACCCTAAACTCTAAACCCCACCCCTAAACTCTAAACCCTAAACCCTAAACTCTAAGCTCAAAACCCTAAACCCTAAACCCTAAATCCTAAATCTTAAACCCCACCCCTTAACTCTAAACCCTAATGTCTAAATTAAGTTACCATTGGAGTATAAGTGTATATTTATCTCTTTTGATAAAACATTAAGTGCTATTTTGCTCATTATATTTGTGACAAAAAATTTTTTATTGTTATCCTAATCATTTTCTCGGCTATAAATACAAAAAAAGATACATACAATATCACAAGAAACTGACATCACACTTTAATTTCAATTTTTTATTTGTTAGCCGGATATTTATACTTTCCAATAATCTAAGTAATTATATAATCTCATACATCCTTGTATTAATTAACAAACATAGATAAAGTCAAGTTGTAATATTAGTAATACATGACGTAATTTGTTACTCGTCACCTAACAATGGACATCATATATTATATAAAGGAAGACTTTACTCTCTCCTCTTTATGCCACCTCATCAATTCAAACATTCTCGTGTCTTTTCGTCCCAACCCGCTGTGTTTCAATTGTGTTCGATGTGCATCCGTTTGAGTTTTATTTTATTTTTTTGGCCTTCGTGTTTCAAACTTATGTGCAAATCAGATGGGCCTTTACACAAATCAGGTCCTTTGTTATTCCACGTAGTTGAAGTGTGGCATTTCGCTTAGGGTTAACCCGTGTTCTTCTTCTTCGCCTCTCCAAAACCGATGTTGCTTGTGTCTTCTCGATCGCTCTTTCAACTTCTTCCAAAGATGACGAAACAATACCAGTTACCAAATTTTCATCTTAAAACTCTTCATTAATCTCTCAGACATGATCTCTATTCTATGAGATTTCTGATTCTGTAAGGCGGTGGAGGTTCATCTATAAAAAGGTATGATTTTCCACTTTGAGAATCATCCTCTCATTCTTCTAAGCTAACCAGTAAACTAAATCTGTGAGATATGACTAACGTTTCGGTCTTCCTCTCCGATTTGCAGACGGGCCGCTCCTCCTCCATTGTTCAAGTCTGGTTGCTCTGTTTCTGGGAGGCTAGGAATGTCCGCCGTGGTGGAGAGTTTATGGGAGTGGTTATGCTCCTAATGGATTCTCAGGTATTTTATTTAACTCCGCCTTTTGTTCATAAGCATAGCCTTTAACCGGTTTAGTTCTTTAGCCATTACCACCGTACTGAATCCATATTACGAAATAAAATATTTTTTTAAAAAAAAATTGTTCATAAAGAGATTTATTTTACATGTATAATACTACTATCCACCTTACTGAATCAATATTACCAATTATTTTAAAATTTCTAAAGTTTTTGTTAAGCATTTTTCACTGAGACGTTTTGCAAATTTGATTGTTGTTTCTCCTTCATGTATGTTCAGGCGACCATGATGCCGGCCCACCGTGAATGTACACCGGCTTGCAACCCACAGGCCTCATCTGAAAGCGGGTTCGGTTTGTTCCTTAACCGGGTTTGTTGTCACTCGATGTAACCAAAACTCTCGACTGTCGGACTCTTCCCTGCAAATCCTTTTTAGCGACTCAACCTCTTTCAATGAGGTTCCGTAATCACAGTGAAATGATCGGCCTTGCCAACGCAAACACTCATCTTCCAGGTAATGCTTCTATTATCTGTTCTTCAAACTACCGGATAAACGTATATGTAGTATCTATTCTGAGCGTATTTGTAGTTTGTTAAATAATTATTTTATTTGTTGCTATATTATTATATTGCAAGTATATATTTTTGAAACATAGTACTATATGCTATAATGAACATTGACTAATTAACAATGTATAATATTCTTCTTTTGACAAGCCTAATTGGTGAGATAACTGTTGTGAAGAGTTCTGTCACCGACCCTCCTCAGGACAAGACCCATGTTATAGCGACCATTAAGATGGGAAAGTAAGTTATTTGAATTGATTTATGTGATCGGTTGTTTAAATCTAACAACCACAGTTTGCTCACCATTCTATTTTCGCATGTTATCAGTCACATGTCTGTGACCATGAGTGTAACACCCCCGAACCGTTCTAGGCATAGGTCGATCGACCGGCCAACAATCAAACAAGAACATGACCGACGGACGACCCACACCAAGGGGTTGGAGATGAAAGGCCAACCGGCCAGCCAACAATCAAACAAGAACATTACTGACCGTCCAACCCAACACCATGGTCCGGAAGCGCTACGTGTCGGGTTAGGGACGATCCGGTCAGAGTCACAAAATTTACTCCACGACCTAGACCAGTTCATCCACTAACTTGTCCCGCTGCGTCAAGGCACAAGGCTTTGCAACCCGTACCTAGATTTAGCGTTTTCCGTTAGATCGAGGCCTAAGGCTTTTCAACCCGTACTACGACCTAACGTTGTGTTAGACCGGACTAGTCAAATATCAGAGTACTCATGAAGCGCATATAAATCATTTACTTTTATTGATTGAGGAAATATCCATACATTGATATAATTCGAGACCGGTCCCAGCCTAATGCCAAATCGAGTCAACTATACACAAATCCACAATACCGTTAACAAAAGGCATGAAATCTACTCCGGTGGTCCTAACGTCCAGCATCCAAGATCCGATCACCCTTACCTAAGGCTACCTGCAAAAAGGACAACGAAGTTGGATGAGTAACCTATTGTTACTCAGTGAGTTAGAATCCCCATCTAACAAATACAACCCCTCGCTATCCCACCCCAAACAATCTAAAGCGAGAGGTTCACCTAACAACAAATCAATCCAATTCAATAGATAAGCAATATCAGAAATATGCAGCAGATAATAATAACAAGATAATTAACGATATGAAATCATAACCGCTAATGACTTGCTAACCCCTTAAACTCAAACTCAACTCAATCTAGGGTTCAACAACCCTCTACACCATCTACACTATCACTAGGGCCCTTTGTGACTTAGTGTTCCTCCTCTATCCTCGGCAATATCCCATCTCCCTACCACAAAGGCCAGAAGAAGGAACTTTCAACCGAACGCGGCCCACAGTACGTTCGCGTCACCGCGCGACAGCCCCAGTACGTTCGGGCCACTGCCGGTTGTCACACGAAGATTGCGGCCCACGGTACGTTCGGGTCACCGCAAGACAGCCCACAGTACGTTTGGGTCACTGCCGGTCACTATCCCGTCGTGCAACCACTCAGCCATAGGCCATGACCCCATCTCTCTGAGTGTTCTCGATCCAGCGAATAAGGAGTTTCCTTAAACCCGCTGGGTACAAGGTCGAGGAAATACTAATCCACCTCAAACATGCCTAGCATTGTGGATTACACAAATGCTATATGATCATACATGACTAATACTAAACCGGGTAAAAATAACACAAGGTTTCAAGTAGTAATCACAACCCAATCAAACACATTCCAGAATCTAGCATAAAGACTAATTCCAGAATACCTAACTCTCCACAACTTAGCGATGCCATCTAGGCATTCAACATTCTCTAACTAACCAATCAAACAACTAAGCATGCTATCAACTCAATCAACCAAACCTCAACTATTAACTAATCAAACCGTTACTCAGTTAGACCCGGCCCCTGCCATGATCCAACTTCCAAGCAACGGGAACCTGCATGAAAACAAGTCAGCAATCAATAGATCACAACTCACTGTGTTCTTTGACGATAAACAGCTGTTTGATCGGAGAAGACTTGGCCAAAACCCAATTGACGACATGACTGGAGTGGACTGGACTGATCTTGTCTAGGACACAACCTCGGCTTCACCATAAAGAAACTGACAGGCCTCGACAGGCTGATCTGGACTCAGACAGAACCTCCTCTAGCTTCTGGACAGTTCTTCGGACTTCCGGGCGGAGTATCGAGCAGAACTTCGACTGATCTGAACCCGTAGAACTGAACTAACTCCGGACAGCATCTCCACTTGATCATAAAAAAAACTGAGTGGCCTGGACGAATTCAGTTGGACAGAACCGTCCCTAGGCGCTGACTCGAAATCAATAGAGAACTGACCTCGAAAACTCTCTAAAACTCTTGAAATAGCTTGGAATCACTTGCTTTCTTTTTCTACTTTTCTCTCACGTTTTTAACTTGGTTTGGACAGGTCTGAATGTGAGGAAATGAGCTGGGTTCGTGGGGTATTTATAGGAGGCAGCAACCAATCAGCTTTAGGTTGGTGGGCACCCGTGTGTCGCTCCGCATGGCTCCGGATGCATGCACGGCGACACCTCGTGCTCCACATGTCCTTCAGCATGGCCAGGACTCATGCAGGACGCCACAAATCCTCCCAGATGTCAGGCTGCATGACTGTAACTCATGCAAGGCGCCACAGTAGCTCAGACATGGCTGGACGTATGCTTCAGTTGCATGCGCGGAGACACCTCGTGCTTGGTCGATCCACCTCGTGCTTCTACAAGTCAGGCTGCATGTACTGCTTCCATGCACGACGACAACTTGAGCTTCTGTAGACACTCAGCTTGCTGGACAGTTAACACCACGTTCTGAACACTCACACCAAGCCACCTCGTGCTTCTCGGTCCATTCGTCTGATTTCGGTCCTTCCGGTAAATTTCTGACCCGCGATAAATCCCGAATATTTTTCTACTCCCATTCTGATGTTCTGAATAACTTTCAATAAACTCCAGACTCCATTATAACCTTGACGGTAATATTTCCCGAGCCTCCGGCTTCTCCGAAAAATATTACAGAATACCGAAATTAGGGTTACGTCCAATTTCGGGTTTTCCCGTTGTGCTTGATTCCCATCATGCTTGATTCCCGTCCTTCTTAATTCCCGTCCTGCTTCCAATGTCTTCGAAATAATATTCTGCAGACACGAAGTTCCGCAGAAAACTTCGTACTGGAGAAACGTCGTTCTTCTAAAACGTTGAGCTTCTAAACCGTCTTGCTTCCAAAACATTTATACTTCCAAAACGTCTGTCTCATCAATCTAGGACATCTTCTAACTATGGTCGAGCAACTTATTCGACTCATAGTTCACTCACGATCACTTCTTCGACCACCTCGTTCTTCGAAATTTCTCGATCGATCAATCTTCTGTCTCGACCATTCTTATGCCGAAGGGCAGCTTATCAGAATTAGTCTCTTCGACTCTCATGCTGTTAAGATCCACAATCAACTAGAAACGATGCGAGGTGATCCAAGGGTTGTGGTTGCAACCAGTGTCGACCCCAAGATGGTGGGATGTAAGAAACCTAACTGAAGCTACATGGCCAGCTGTATAATGTTTGCTAAAACATTTAATCCCTATTCATCCTACAGGTCGTCTGTTTTTGAATGCCACTTCCGGCACACACATATACTTTGACAAGGAAACAACTGCAGGGAGTGTTTTTCTATAGGTAACTTCTTGCGAATTGTTTGCTTTATACATTCACTAATTCTGTGAGATTGCAAATGTATATCGATAAGTTTAACAACTGTATATTTGATTACGAAGGTTGGTCGCACAAGACACTAGGCTTACACCAGCCGCTCTACTGCTAATGGGATATGCTAAGGTGGAATCCCTGAGCATAGCCGAGCTCAATGATTTTGTCATTACTGCTCCCTCGCAGGTATGGTAACCGGATTTATAATGTTTAAATGCTGAATGTTTAAGTTTGTGTGTGTCATTCTGGTTTTCAAACAATGTAGGAAATTGATTTTATCTGTACCGGAAGAGTGACTGAGGTAAAGATGAAGAAGGGATGGTGCTATATTTCTTTCTCAAACTGTGCCAAGAAACTTCAGCGCACTGTCTCATCTTTCACATGTCTGCCTTGCAACAAAACTAATGCAGTTGGTGTCCTTCGGTATGTATTAATTCTCGGCAACTTATTCAGTTACATTGAACTTCCGACCTAACACAAATTCACCTTTTGGATTTGATACATGTTCTCTGTCTGCTAGATACCGTGTGGAGGAGATGTCTGTTGCAGATGAAACCAGTGAAGCTCTGTTTGTCTGTTTCGATGGGGTAATGACGAAACTCCACAACATGAAGGCCTATGAGGCTGGCCATCTTTTGGTATGTAATTTATCTACCGTCATTCATATTGTTTTCCTAGCAACTTATTCATGCAGTCGCATTGAACCACTGTTTATTCAGGCTGGTGATGGTGTCAACCCGGAGGAAACTCAGACCCCATCGTTTGTGGCAGACATGGTAGGTAAGACCTAACACATTCCAGGTGAGGGCGAGTTCATTCAATTAAACAGCAAATCATCAGACCTTTACTGTCTCGCTCATCGAGGATGAGCATGAAAGTGAGCCACACAGCCTGCATTCATTGATAACGTAAGGTTTAGAGCTTTTCCAGATATGTAATTCTCGGTAAAAAGATATAAACGTCTTTTTTTGGGTTCAAATAGGGCGGAAACGATGACAATGGAGATGACAAACCCGGTGCCATCTCAGTGCCTGCTAAGGTGGAAGCTGGTGGTGGAAGCTGGTGGTAGTATCAAGGCGCATGGAGCATCGGACAAGGTGAAGAAAGCAAGCAAGACTTAGGTGAAGATGATTGGAGTTCAAGCCGCAGTTTTTCCCGTTTTCTATAATGCTTAAAACATTTACTTGTTTTTTTTTTCCTTTTTTGGGGATTGCTTTATGAACAAGTTTGACTTTGACTATTTGGTACTTTTATAATTTTGGTTTTTAATATCCAATATAAAATATATCTCATTCCAGAAATGTTTGTTACATTAAAATTTTCACTACAAGAAAACACATGCTTAATGAGGAAATTTAACGAGGAAAAACAATCCTCGTAAATTTACGTCAATTTTACGAGAAACTTACGTGGAAAACTAATGTCATCGTTATTTCCTCGTAAAGTAACGACAAAAGCGTTTAGTCGTAAAGTGGATGTAATTTGACGAGGAAATACTATTTCCTCGTAAATACGACGTAAACTTCGCGTGTTATTTATGAGGAAATAGTTTACGTGTATTTAGCGAGGAAATTTTGAATCC
>NC_027755.1:11344677-11344947 GCF_000695525.1 Brassica oleracea var. oleracea
TGGACCATAAGTGATTTTCCTGCCTATGGGATGTTGTCTGGATGGACTACACATGGGAGATTAGTTTGTCCATATTGTAATGGAACGATAGATGCGTTTCAACTGAAAAATGGTAGGAAGAAAAGTTGGTTTGATTGTCACCATCGATTTCTTCCCATTGGCCATCCTTACCGAAGAAACAAGACTTTTTTTAGTCACAAAAGGGTTGTGAGAGACACTCCTCCATCTAACTGGAGAACAAATTGAAGCGCAAATCGACTACTACGGAGC
>NC_027755.1:11345047-11345145 GCF_000695525.1 Brassica oleracea var. oleracea
TCCCACTTGTCCTTCCAATCAGAGACTGTGTTGCAGAGGCGTATCTTCGCATTTGCAACGAATTCCGCCTTCACCCTCTCGGTGATTCCCAAAGACCA
>NC_027755.1:11345270-11345509 GCF_000695525.1 Brassica oleracea var. oleracea
TTAACGTGATTTGGTGTCTTGCTCCAGTTCGGGTATGCCCCGTCGTAGTAACCCTTAATCGTCGCCGAAACGCTCCGGCTAACACGGTTGTTAGCTCCAAACCTGAAAAAAACAATTTCACCGTTAGAAAATAAAAATCAATTAAATTTTAATGTAATAAAAATTAATAACTTACCAATAAGTTCCTCGGGGTCTATCGGGGTCTAGAACATCCAAACCCTCCCGTCCAGGCTGGGCAA
>NC_027755.1:11348096-11348280 GCF_000695525.1 Brassica oleracea var. oleracea
ATATTTTTCATTCCACGTACATTCGTCGTAAACTTACATAGATTTTACGACGAAATCAGTTCGTCGTAAATTTACATGGCGTTTACGACGAAAGTTATATTCCTCGTAATTTCGTTGTAAAGACCATGTAAATTTACGACGAAATATTTTCGTCGTAAATGTTCGTTGTTACGGGCACGTTTTC
>NC_027755.1:11348343-11356228 GCF_000695525.1 Brassica oleracea var. oleracea
TAATGTCGATGTAATGATTACGACGTATTTTTCATTCCACGTACATTCGTCGTAAACTTACATAGATTTTACGACGAACACTATTCGTCGTAAATTTACATAGAGTTTACGACGAAAGTTGGATTCCTCGTAACTGCGTTGTAAACACCATGTAAATTTACGACGAAATATTTTCGTCGTAAATCTTCGTTGTTATGGGCACGTTTTCTTGTAGTGTTTATATTACTTATGATTTTCGAAATAGTACTCCAAGACAATTTGCTAACATATTTTGCAGAGACGTCTAATAACATGAGTAAGTAGAGCGGTCGTATAGGGTCTGAATCAAAAATATAAAAAAATAATTTTTTTTTGAGATTAAATATACAAATTATGGTTTAAAGTTGAAATTTTTAGATATACTACTAAATTTCAAACTCTGTTACATCGTCAAATATACTGTTAATATTTTTTGAAGAAGGCCAACAAATAATCTAAGACGGCACTAATATTTTGTATGAAAACAAAATTTATCATTTTCTTGCAGTAGAAGGGGTGTCACACTGATTTTCAAAGTTGTAGTGGTGACATGTGATTGTTGCTTTTTCCTATAATTTGCCATGTAACATTCAAGTCTAGTTACTCTAACTCTACGGAGTGATTTCTTAATGCGCTTCTAAGAATTGTCAGCTTTGTTTGTTTAGTTTCCATCCAAGTTTATCCAATATTGGCTGACCAACCTTGGACTTTCACATGAATAACATTACTACATGGGTAAATAGCCTTCGGCTATTATATATGCAAAGATGTGTTATATCATCGTTGATATGAAAATACTTTTGGATTCCGCAAATGTAATGATCTTCTCAGTTACCGCACGTAAGACATCGTATCATTTAGGTCCCCATTTTTTAAATATTAATTGGCTTAATTGATCACTTTGCTATTTGTGATTTTGTAATTTGAGGCATATTAGTTTACTTTCCATAAAGCTATAGGGGATATTCTAAGGTATGATTTCTTATGATTTTTTTTTATTGTTTTAAAATTTTATATAGATTGATTTTCCGCTTATTACTAAAGTTTTATAATATATATTTATTTTATTTCTAATCGTTTTAGAAATTTCTAATTTTATAGTTTATATTAAACTTAATAATTCAGATAAATAATTCACTATATACTCTCATAATCTGAATACTTAAGTTTTAATATTTTTTAATTTAACTAATAATATAGTTTCAAAGGAAAAAATATAATACACAAACACTATTTGATGCTCTTACAGAAACTATTTACAATTAAATATTAACATAATAAATTGTATAAATTTCACACAATTATTTGTTATAGATTTATATAATAATTATGATAAATGTTCTCTAGTTTTGCCTTAGGCCCCTAATAAGCCAAGCAAGGCTTCGTCTCTTTCACCCATTAGTAAACACGTTAACCACATGTGTTTTCTCTAAATTATTATTAATCGTTTTTTTTTTGACGTCAAACGGCCATTCTATTACTCAAGCTTGAGGTGGACTGGGTAACCAGACCGGAATAGAACAACCAGTAACATGTAACTTCTTATGGAATATCTAACAGTCTTAACTAAAAAATCTGAAAACTGATTGCGCGCTCGTGGAACATGAATGATGTTGAAATCCGGAAAGCATACCAGCAGCGTCTCTATCCTTTCCAATTTCGTCGCAAAGCTTGGCCAGGCATGAGGTTCCTTTATCATTGCTAACAGGTCCTTGCAGTCTGTCCCAAAACTCTGGCAAGTTGAGTGTTGAAACATGTTTTCCATTGCCCACCGCAGAGCTTCTACTTCCGAATGCAAAGCTGATTCACGTCGATTGAAATTTTTTGTCCCCAAGAATTGAATGTTTCCTCCACTGTCCCTCCAGACCCATCCACATCCACTAAACTGAGCCGAGGCTGTCCAGAATCCATCTAACAAGCAAATATTACCCAAGCTTATGACTTGGAGCTCCTCATAAATGATTTCCTGTACCACAAGTTGTTCCACTTCGTTCGCATTAAACCAGGCTTGACATTCATTTTCTGCATGTCGAACTAGCTCCAGAGGACCTCTGTTTATCCCCCTGAAAAGTTTGTCATTCCTAGTCTTCCAAATGTACCAAATTATCCAGGGATAAGGATCCATGTTCTGTTCCGGCTCGATAATGTTGTTTTTCCTCCAGAATAGGTAATCCATATTTGTGTAAACGCTTGGTACTGGAAATAAACCTGGGCTTGATGGAGTTGATGGTAAGGACCAGACTTGTAGAGCTGGCGGACACTCGAATATAGCATTGATTACAGATTCTTCTAGCTCTCCACATTTTGGGCAGTAGTTATCACACCTCATATTACGTCTTGCTAAGTTCCTCGTTACTGCCACATGACCAGTTAACAACTGCCATATAAGATGACATATCTTCGTAGGCGCCTTTAACTTCCAAGCGAAAGCTTGAAGCTATGTGATACTCGGTTCTAGGACTTCCTTTTCCTCCTCTGTCTTTAACAAATTCTGAGCCACCCAATATCTAGATTTAACCGTGTATTGGCCATTCCTTGTGTAATTCCAACAGAATGTATCATGACGATGAGCTGAACTTGTGGCCAAACTCCTTATAAGTGGTATGTCCTCCGGATTGACATAATTCTCCAAAAGACCAACATCCCACTCTTTCGCTACCGGGTTAATGAAGTCACTAACTCTCATATTATGATGCATTACCGGCGCTATAGGGAGAGGTGGTCTCGCAGGGGTCGTTGGAATCCATGGATCCTCCCACACCTTAACTTCATAGCCTGAATGTATCTTTTGTCTGATTCCCGTTAATAGCAACTTTCTCGCAGCAGAATTGCTAGACCACACATATGATGGGCTGCTAGCAGAGTTAACGCTGAGTGGTGAACTCATTCTATAGTATTTTTCCCTTAAAACCCGGGCCACCAAAGTGTCAGAAAATTGAACTGGTCTCCATAGTTGTTTTGTCAATAATGCCAAATTGAACTCATGGATCATACGAAAACCAATCCCACCCTCTTCCCTTGGTAAACAGACTTTCTCCCATTTTGCCTAGTGTATTCTTCTTTTTGGTGGATTTGAATTCCACCAGAATTTAGCAATGGCACTTGCAAGGTTTTCATATATCTCCAAAGGGAGCATGAAAGTAGACATAACGTATGTCGGAAGAGCTAGCAGAATAGATTCAATCAACACTTCCTTTCCTCCTTTTGAGAGCCGCCTTCCTGTCCATCCATTCACTCTATGCATCAGCTTATCCTTTAGAAACGCAAAAAGTTTACACTTGGAGCCACTTATATCTTCCAGGATCCCTAGATAAGTACCCATTCCACCTTCGTTTTGAATTCCCAGCACATCTTTAATCTCTTGTCTACTTATTGTATTAATCCGTTTACCAAAGAGTAAGGACGATTTATCAAAGTTGATACATTGGTCTGATGCTTTACCATACTTCCTGACTACTTCCATTACTTCTTCACATTCACGGGGCTCCGTCTTACAGAAGAAAATGCTATCATCAGCAAAGAGAAGGTGGGACACCGACGGACACGCGCGTGTAACACGCATCCCCGTTATCTTCCCTTGGCTCTCTGCATGATTGAGAAGGTTAGCGAGCGCTTTCATGCTTAGAATAAAAATGAAAGGAGACAAAGGATCTCCTTGGCGTAGGCCTCTACCAGGTACAATATTTCCTCTTGGCTGTCCATTCATGAGTACCTTATATTTCACCGACGTAATGCACCGCATTATCCAGGTAATCCATGTTTCTGAAAAGCCCATCTTACACATGACAGCTTCAATAAACGACCATTCCATCCTGTCATATGCTTTGCTCATGTCCGTCTTAATGGCCATCCTTTTATTACGTCCACTTGGTTTAGTTCTCAAAGCGTGGAACATCTCTTGAGCAATCATAATGTTATCTGAGATTTGTCTTCTAGCAACAAAGACTGACTTGGTTTCTGATATCAAACCTGGAAGCACTTTCTTTAATCTCTGGCATAAAACATTAGAGATTATCTTGTAGCTGACGTTGCACAAGCTTATGGGCCTAAATTGAGCCATTTCGGTAGGATTTGTTGTTTTTGGGATGAGACATCTATTCGTATCATTCAGTCCATTCGCCACCGTCCCCTCAAAAAGGAATTTATTAACCATAAGAGTTAAATCGTCCTTTACAATATCCCAGAAATTCTGATAGAAAAGCGCAGTCATCCCATCTGGTCCTTGGCCTTTTCTGGATGCATAGCAAACAACGCTAATTTGATCTCCCATTCAGAGACCGGAGCTGTAAGGTTGTCATTTATTGCCCCAGTGATCGTCGCAGGAACTTGAGCTAGTGCCTCTTCAATGTCCTCTGGGTTAGATGATTCAAAAATCTGCCTAAAGTAGCTACTAGCCATGGCCACTAGTCCTTCTTCATCCTCAACTGTATTTCCATTTGCATCTAGAAACTGCGTGATCTTACTCCTTGCTCTTCTTTGCTTTGTTAAGGCATGAAAAAATTTTGTATTTCTGTCTCCTTCTCTTAACCAAAACACTCGACTCTTCTGTTTCCAAAACATTTCTTCTGCCTTAAGAACATCCGAGAGTTCCTTTAACGCTGCTGCAATTTTCTCAGTTGTAGCATTATCATCAGCGTAAAATTATTATTAATCGTTATCTTGGCTTAACGATCTGTTTTAATGTTGTGGGTGTGTACTTCATTTTTAATGTAAAAGGGTCCAAGTTAGGGCTTTTAATTACCCGCCAAAAAACAATTCTTAAATATATGTTAATCCTGGAGGACATATTTTCATAGTTACGTGTCATTACGAGAATGATTTTTAGAATTGTTAGAAAAATAAGTTGGTCATATAAACCTATACTATGTTTTTTATTAAACAAACTATCAAATTAATTAGTAGTGTACAAAAAAATATTTTTTTATTTCCTTAAATAAAGGCTACGGAATTACCTAATATGGTTAACATATATATGACAATTAAGGATTATGAATAATACATATTTGATAACAATTTTTCTAACCTCTTTCTTTTTTGTTTAATTTTATATTATTAAAAGAAATTCAACAATCACATTAAGCATATAATAAAAAACTTAGATTTTTTCTTATATGTTATATTTTAAAATTTTAAAAACAACTATAAATTACTAAAAATGGTAAAAATGCCACATCAATGGTTTAATTTTTTATTGTTCAAGCAACATACAAATAAACATGTATCGTAGGGTGAACGTTCGGATACACATTTGGGTTCGTATCGCATATTTCAATATAAAGGTATAGAGCCCATTCGGGTATTTCTACATTTCGAGCCGGGTTCGAGTATTTTATGTTCGGGTTCAGATATTTTGGGTTGGGTTCGGATATTTAAATTTTGAAGAAAAATAAATAAATTATTCATTGTTTAAGTTTTTTTGCATTTAAAATATATTTTAACTTAACTGGTTTTCTAATTTTTAAAAGAGTAAACTATTAATAGGTTAGAAAGACACTAATTTATTAGTGGTTTTGAAATTTTAGATGCAACTTTTGTTAATGCAAGAAACAAGAGCTTGATATGTATTTTAAGTGAGTAGCAAATGATTTTGTCCATAATTATATGTATATTATCTAATTTTAAGCAATAAACATCATTAATACAAATATTTTGAATAAAATGAGAGAAATAAACTAGAAATATAGGGTTAAATATACTTATGTTTGGTTATCTTCGGATATTCATTCGGGTTCGGATATTACCCGTTCAGATTCAGATATTACCCGCACTGGTGAAATAAGTAATTTGTTTTGTTATTCTTGAATTAGATGATTTTTAGACTGAGCTGGTGAATATATACTAGACAGACATTTATATATCGAGTATTCACTTATATTATATAACAACTTGATATATTAGAATTGAATACTAACCTGTTAATATAGTTTGCCGGCGATTTTTTTCAAAATGTTGATTCTTACATATGTATCTGAAGGGAAACTAATTTTTATAGACGTCTATTTTTTTTAAATTGACACTTATGTAATTCACCGAATTCATAGAAGAAGTTATAAAAAGAAACTTAATTCATATCAGTGAAATAAAGACGGGAACGAAAGCACAATTTTTAAGAGGTAGAAAATGAAATCACTTATGGAAAGTAAATAGTAAACAAATCGAGAGCAGAAAACCTAATCCTTTTTCGTTATTATACAATTGATATTGCCTATTTGGTTTTGGTGATTTGTGTCAGCCGCAAAACTTAATTTCATTTTGTGCATATGAAGTCTTAAAAATAAATAAAATGAGATGTAATACATTAATTATTCAACAACGATAATATATTTAAGAGACCAACATTTGTATTCGTCATTTTATAGTCGATAAAAATTGTAGTGTTGCAAAATGTCAAAACCATTTAATAAATAAGCATTATTATAAAAACTCACTCCGCGCTTGCACGCGGATTATCATCTAGTATAACTTTAAACTCGTTTCAAATATGCACTTTGCTGAAGCTGTTTATAACTAAGACGACCAAATCTTTTAAACGTTGTAGTAGTATTAAAAAGGAAAACTGAAACAAAGCAGAGTTAAGCAAATTGAAAACCAAGGATAGTGTAATTTACACTTAATGACTTGCATACTTCACATAGACAGTTCTAGTTGTGTGTGGCATAAGTTTCTTGTTCAGACAATAACCCAAGTAACCACCAAGGAACATCTGAATCAAGAGCAACAACTTCAATTAACTTACTTGAAGCTCATTTCATGGCAGCATCAATAAACTTGTTCTTTGCGACTACAATCTTCTTCAAGCCTTCAATTCATCAGCCAGAATCAATCGACACTCGCAATGTTTAGATTCCTCAACTTCACACAGATTTCGTTTACAGAAACCAAAACTAAATCTGTCAAGTTCTTGCATCCTCTAAAATCCAACTCAGCCAAACTACTGCAAAAAGCTAACATCAAAACTACTTGTTTGTGGAATAACCACTCAGTTAAACGTCATTTTCAGTTACCTTTACCTCTCCCAAGTGATGTACTAACATCGCCATAAAACCTGGTTCTCCAACAGCGTGGCAGCTACGCAAACAAAGCCTTTCAGGACTCGAACAAAAGCTAAGACTTTTAAACTGTAACCTGTCAAAAATTAACATCTTGCAAGATTAAGAGTAGATAAAATTTTAAAATTCGCAGCTAGAGAGATATGATGTTTGTCCAGTAAATCCATACATTGACGTAAATCTAACGTCTTCAAAGTATTATTGCATCAAGATTTTTTCATGAAATGAACTAAACCATATTTGTTACTGTTGGGATCAAAAACGGTTACGACGAAGTTAACATCCAAATTCCCGAAAAAGAAAAACGTAGAAGAATTCTTCGACAAATATACTTTCGAAATAGATTCTTCTTTACGAAAAACCTTTGCGGAAGAAACGCGAAACATCGGACAAAAGCTCGAGAAGGATCGTTACGCAGCGACCAAACGCGTGCTCCGCTCGGTCGCTACGTAGCGACCAAGTTCGAGCCGAAGCTCAGTCACTGCATAACAACCAAACGCCCATTCCGCTCGGTCGCTACGTAGCGACCGAGCTCGAACCAAAGTTCGGTCGCTACGTAGCGACCGAGCTCTTCCAAAACGTCGATACGACATCAGTCCATGCATTCTCGTCTACCCTTCGATGCTATCCACCCGAATACCGTAGCGAACCCATCTCACGTTCCCCGCCATTTCTAAGTAATCAATCAAATTTTACCGTAAAAACCGCGGAAAGTTCATTCTTTATCGAAAGAAGCCGTAATAAACGCTTCGAGTCGAAAGACGGCCCAAAGGGACCTAGGACACGACTCGAGGCCCAACTTACGATTTCTTAACCAA
>NC_027755.1:11356236-11357210 GCF_000695525.1 Brassica oleracea var. oleracea
TATCCCCCCGAATCCCGTAGCGAACCCATCTCACGTTCCCGCCATTTTTAAGTAATCAATCAAACTTTACCGTAAAAACCGCAGAAAGTTCATTCTTTATCACCAGACATGTCAACTGACGACACGGATAACGTGCAGACTCCTCTTAACGGAGGCAGCGGCACTGATCTCCACACTCCCGCAACGGACGTATCCGCGGCCAACGCACCAGCTAACGCCGCGGCGCTCGAGGAGTTTAAAAAGATGTTCGCCACCTACGAAAAAAGGTCGGAAGAACAGGATAAGCTCGTGAGCACCTTGACCAAACAAGTTGAAACTTTAACGGCAAGGACTCGAGCAATCCGCCCCCGTGGAACCACTAAAGTCTGCGGGAAAAGACTCGACTTTGCGACCCCACTCAACAGGCCTGGAGCCGCCCAGGAACGACCTTCGGGTCAAAACCCTAGCGAGAAGTCTCCCGTTGAAAAAGGAAACTCCGAAAGCCCTCCGCCTCCCGCGAAGGCTTCAGAGGACTACGGAGTCGAGCAGGTCGACCTGGATCCTAGAGATGTCTCCAACAATACTGACGAAGACGCTGACAAACATCCAAGAAGGACCAGAAGCCGATTCACTCGGGAAAGCTCTCCGTTCGACAAACCAATGACAGAAGAGGAGGAAATCCTCTATTGGAATGAACAGGAAGAGCTGGCTGAAAAACAAACCGAGCTCACTCGCAGTAAACGCTGACAAGCGCGAAAACCTGCTGACGAGACGTCGGATATACGCGATCTTCGCGACTATATCACCAAGACTGCGCCAGAAGTAAAAGCCGTAAAATCTCAAATCCATCATGCTACGAGCGCAGCCCCCGAGATCGACAGACTGCTGGAAGGGGCTCGGAAAACCCCTTTCACCGCTCACATCTCAGATACGAGGGTGTCCGATCCAGGAAAGATCAAAGTACCGAAGTATGATGGTACGACTGACCCGAGAGC
>NC_027755.1:11357342-11357768 GCF_000695525.1 Brassica oleracea var. oleracea
TCAAGCAATACTCTATGTTCATAGATAGAGAAACAAGGTGGCCATCGACGCGCTCAGAAAGGCGCTCTGGTACAAGTCGAAATTCAGAAAATGGATATCCCTCGAAAAACCACGAACGATCCAAGACACCCTCCACAAGGCAACGGATTACATCATGATCGAGGAAGAAACGAAACTCTTATCGCAGAAGCATAAGTCGGCAAGATCATCCTCGAAAGATGTAGACCCGAAGACAAGGAAGAAGAACTCTCGTAACGACAAGTATGTCCCCCACGAGGGGGAAGAACTCCAAGGAGCACATAATTACGCGATCGGCTCAGACCAGGGCCAAACCACGGGTAATACGTGGACTAGCAACCAAGGATATGACGAAAAAACCTTCTGCGAGTTCCACCAATCCCGAGGACACTCCACGACTAACTGCAA
>NC_027755.1:11357901-11358942 GCF_000695525.1 Brassica oleracea var. oleracea
AAATCTTCCCGCGGAGAGATCTCCCCAAAGAAACCAATCCGGGGATAAACGCGGCAGGAGGCCAGACGACAAGGGAAACGATAACAATCGTCGTAGGGTCAACATGATCATTGGAGGATCGCAATTCTGCAACGACACGGTCTCCGCCATCAAGGCTTACCAGCGGAAGGCGGAGTCGAGCGCAAACTGGCCTACATGGTCTCCTACCAAAGATGATCAGAACTGCTCAATCACCTTCACAAAGGAGGAAGCCAGCGGGATTGATCAGCCTCACTGTGATCCGCTCGTCATAGACCTCGTCATACGAGATCTGGAGGTTGGAAGAGTACTCATCGACACGGGGAGCACGGTGAATATAATCTTCCGTGACACTCTCAAACGGATGAGCGTTGAACTCGGAGAAGTAACCCCAACGCCAAAACCACTGACAGGTTTTTCAGGCGAAATATTGATGACTCTCAGATCGATCCAGCTACCAGTCATGGCCAAGGAAATCACAAAAATCATCGATTTTGCGGTGGTCGATCATCCTGCCATCTATAACGTGATCATGGGAACCCCATGGCTAAAGCCGTTCCATCGACGTACCACCTGGGCGTCAAATTCCCGACCCCAAACGGAGTCGCAGCTATCTGGGGATGTCAGAAACAGTCGCGACTATGTTTCCTCGCAGAACACAAGTTAAGACAGATGACAACCTCTGCAACGGCAAATCGCAAACGCACGAAGATCGATGAATCTTAAACCAACAACGTTTCGAGAAAAGACGATTTCATATCGTCTGCCGACGCAGACGCTTCGGGCGTTGAAACTCAATGCGAGGCCGAAGCCAACGCTACAGTTCAACCGGAACATCCGGAGGAGAACGCTGACCCTGCCACGATCATCTCGATCAAGGTGGTCAGCACGGCGACAACCACCGAGTAAAAAATGCTCGCGGCATAAAATAGAACTATGAGATGGCTTGATCCTCGAAAGAGGTACATAGGCAGCTCGTCGAAGGACGAGTTCAGCTATCCCCCTATCCAAAAGGGGGGGGGG
>NC_027755.1:11358949-11359400 GCF_000695525.1 Brassica oleracea var. oleracea
GGGGAGTGGGTGCGTATACTCGTATACTCCCACATAGGGAAAGATGCGTTATTGTAATCGAATTCTATCGAGACTTCGAAATTTTTTGCGAAATATGCGTCACTCTTTTTTAGAAAAAGATCGCAAAACAATCTCACTTCAAAAATATACGTATAGTCTTCGAAATAACAGCGAGACGTCGCAAGTTAAAAATCGAGATAATACGAACAAATTGTCCAAACGCGACCACTACAAATCTTATACTCCATTCGTCGATTGGCCCCGACGAACACATCAGCCGTCTTAAACAAACGCAACCTGATCACTCTTTTGATCTTCAAACGTCCAACACAAGGACGAATGCGCGCTACAAAAAAATATCTGAAATTTTGGTCTAGCACTTCTAGTTGGCTTAAAAATTGTCTCTGGAAAGATGCTCGATTCGTACCATACAAGTCGTATAAGCCGAGAA
>NC_027755.1:11359962-11361871 GCF_000695525.1 Brassica oleracea var. oleracea
TCCAAAGGCTCCTGACGGAACCGCGACACTCACGGAAGTCGCCCAGCAAGTTGAAAGCACCCCTAAGATTCCCGTACTCAACCTGAAATTGAGAAGCGCGAGTCTTCATCACCTCGACAATTTCCCTCTTGCCCTTCCGTTCCGCCCTGCGAACAGCCATGGCATGATCACGAGCGAGTTGAGCGTCTCGAGCCAACATCTCGTCTCGCATGCGAGCAAGATCCTTTTCCGCCTTCTCCGCTTTAAAGCGATAGATCATGGCCTCTCTATGACTCGCCTCAATGGCCGATCCAAGCAAGTTCAAAACCTGTAAAACCGATTGACACGTTATAAGCAAAAAAAAATAATGATAATAACGATCGTCGGGATTCTTAAAAATTATACCCCGTTAATGATGCGAGATCCTTCCGCAACAACTCTCGGCCTCCCTGACTCGCTCGTGGCCTGAGGAGCGTCAAAACCCGACGGAAGACCAGCGAAGAAATCATCGAAGTCCGAAATAGGGACCTCACTCGTACCAGTTCCATCACCAAAAACAAGGTTCGGATCCCATCCTGGAAGCATGCAATCGTCCACCGAAAACTCCAGGTCGCCGAGATCAATATATTTCCCCTTCGAAGAATTCGGCCCCGTTACAATAGTGGGAGCGGCGTTGGGACCGGCGTTGGGACCTTGGTCTTCAGGTTCGGAATCACTCCTTGTTTCTCCGCCCAAAGCAGGACCAGGATGCACAAACCTCAACGCCTTACGAACTCTCTTCGGCGTAAAAGAAGTCCAGAAAAAAAGGATCATTCCTGAGCAGGTCCCTCATCGCAATAATGTCCTCAGGGAACGGAGCAAGAGGGTTGATAGAGGGACGATCGTTCGGCAACCTCCGAAATAGCGGGATACAACTCTCCTCAACGGACGCTGCGTCTACACGAACGAAGAAGAAAAACTTCCTCCACGAGTTAAAGTTAGAAGTGAACCCCTTTACCGCCGACATGAAGTTCCGAGGAACTAGCCTGTACGTGTTTGTGTCCCGGATGATCTGTAATCGAAGAAGCGCTTCGAAATGATCAACGGTGAGAGAGAGACCGTGTTCGTAGCTTAGGACCAGGATCCCTATGAGATGCTGGATGCTAAGAGGATTCAGTTGGTTATCGCCACCCCGAAACGACCCAGCACACGGACGATGATCTCGGGGATCGGAAACCATAAACGGCACGCCTTCCTCCACCGGACTACGGTTCATGACCGGGAACGATTTTTCTAAGAGAGGCGTGATCGAACCGTAACACGCCACCCACCATGCCTCATTCTCGGCGGGGTCTACCGAATGAGGAACGAATTCCATCTTCGGCACTCGAAGCTCTTCAGAAACATTCGCGGGCAAAGACCCTTTCTTCGAACACCTCTTCTTACTCGACATCTCGTTTTTTTCTTTTTTAAGATCAAGGAAGAAATGACGGAGAGAAAGAGAAAGAACTTTTCAAGAAAAACCTCTCTATGAGAATGAGTATGAGAATGAGTAAGTGTGAAGATTATGAAGAAGTTCCCTCCTTCTTATAGGCATGAGAAATTACTATTTACTTGCGGATTTTTGGACATGAACTTCGCCCAAATACACCAATCTCGTCAAAACTCGCCGTACCACGCATTAGGACCTCGCTAGAAATCCACGTTCCCAGTGTGCTGGGGGGCTAACTGTTAGGGTCAAAAACGGTTACGACGAAGTTAACATCCAAATTCCCGAAAAAGAAAAACGTAGAAGAATTCTTCGACAAATATACTTTCGAAATAGATTCTTCTTTACGAAAAACCTTTGCGGAAGAAACACGAAACATCGGACAAGAGCTCGAGAAGGATCGTTACGCAGCGACCAAACGTGTGCTCCGCTCGGTCGCTACGTAGCGACCAAGTTCGAGCC
>NC_027755.1:11362018-11381883 GCF_000695525.1 Brassica oleracea var. oleracea
TTCGAGTCGAAAGACGGCCCAAAGGGACCTAGGACACGACTCGAGGCCCAACTTACGATTTCTTAACCAAAAGCCCGTAAACCGCATGACGGTTTACGCTTGGTCCGCAAGGGAAGATAAATGTCAAGTTTCCGCGGATAAATACGAAATTTTGAAGATAATTACGAAGATCGGAAAAAATGGAATATCTCCATTTTTATGCTATGGCAGCTTAAGGGCAGAAGAGGAAAGGCGTAAACCGACCTTGGAGTCAGTATTTAAGGGGTCCTAGGCGAGAGGCATGGGGAGAGAACTTTTAGAGCGAACTTAGCACTTAGAGCAATTAGGCAACTTTCCGTTTTTGTTATTTCGAGCTGCGACTCAACTAGGTTTTGCAGTCTTAGGTTGTTAGAACTAGGAATCTTGCCGACAGCTCTCGTGGCCAAGGCTTCTACCTTGTTGTAACGCTCACACGCGGATTCGGAATAAAACTCCTTTTGCTCTCTTTTACGATTTCTTATTTCTTTTCGTCTTTGATTGCGTGTTCTGATTGCTTGGCGTGTGATTTAACAGATATCCGGGACCTCTGGGAAATTAGGGTTATCCTAACTTTCCTTATTTAAACGGAAATCGACAGTGCGAATTTCGGTTCCCATAGTTACCTCCATCATATATTAACAGAGATTTGAGAGACTCACAAAACTCTAAAACTTTCAGCAGAAACGCATCAACAATACTTATTTTTTTATCAACAATATATTTCTACATGTCCTAAGCTCAATGTCTTCAAAATTCTACAGGCACACACAGAAGAATTCTGTTTCTCTGATGGTTTCACATGATTCAGACACAAATCCTAAAGCTTTTTGCATCTCTTCCATAGCCAGTTAACTTTAGTATCATCTTACTGGATTTGGGTTAACCAAACTAACTCCAAACTGAATTCGACAACTTTACGGGTATGGGTTAGACCCGGTCAAGGAACGTAAAGAGTTTCTCGAGAAGACAACGACTGATAAGTCCTTGATAGATGGAAACGAAGCAACCCAGAAACGGGTCCTAACCTGGTAAGCAATAGAGATATGGCTAATCAAGTCTTCTTCCTTCCGGTGTTTCTCCCTCTCCAGTGAGAACTTCTACTTCAGGGAAGATTCTTCCGACAGTCTTTCCTCCGATGTCTCCGGCCAAACACAGAAGTAGCGTGTCGTTAGGAGGTAGATTTATTTCTGGAAATCTTATGATCGAAAAGATTGAAGTGATGAATCTAGGGGTGTAGAACATACATTTTTATAGCAGGAGATCATGTGCAAGAGAGTAATGGTGGGATGTCTTCAATGATAAATCTTGGGATGAGTGTTAATGCTTGCGTTTAAGTCCACGATTGGATTTTCGAATGATTTCGTAACTCCAGAAATAATCTACTTCCGGTTGATGAACTAAATGAGGCGGCCAATATAGTGAATTTTTTTTAGATATCGCTAATCAAATAACACGAACCCTAGATGCGGGATCGAGGAGATGAAGAATAAAGGGCTGCTCGGTTTGGGCCTCTAATTCTAAAGACTAACAGAAAGCCCACATTGTTTTTGCCTAGACTTAAATTAAACGCTGCGGATCATGGTGAGGGGATATGTATCGACATTACAGGCCTCGACTTTCTGACCTGGCACTGATGTGGCGCGCCCAGGAGAGAGCAAACAGTATTATATATATATATATGTCGTATTAGTTGTTGGGGTCAAAATCGGTCACGACGGAATCAATGTCTAAAAGTCTGTTGGGGTCAAAACCGGTTACGACAGGATTAACATTCAAAAACCTTTGGAAAAAGAAAACAGCCTTCAAATATATGCAATAAACTTAACCAAAGCATCCCCCGACTCGCACGATCGATCATAAAGACGTTCAGAACAAGATCGGGATACGATCAAGGTTTCAAGATAATACGCAACAACCAGGCCCGAGCCTACGAAGATTAACATGTGCGCCACAGGGCGACCGTTGACTCGCCGCCCTCACGGTTGCCGCGGGCGCGGGCAACCGAGCACGCCATCCTCGCGATCGCCACGGGCCACCGGCGTCATCTCCCTCGCAGTCGCCACGGGCGACCTACGTCGCCTCCCTCTCGGTTACCACGGGCGACCGGCACGCGTCTTCCTCGCGGTCGCCATGGGCGACCAGTTCTCGCCTCTCCGGGTCGCCACGAGGTGATCAGCTCCTCGTTCTTCCGGGCCGGCATGGAGCGGTTGGCGCAACGCTTACGGATAACCCGTCAGTCATGTTCAACGTCCCGTTGATGTTATCGTTGGAGAATTACGATAAAACCACTAAAGTACGTCTTTCTACAAATTCAAATGGACCGTTCGAAACGACAATGGTTAACTTAAACCGCGTGGGCCGCATCGCCGGTTTTAGTATTCAACAAAACGACGCGGTATCAAGAACGCCTTCTCGGGAAATCATCCGTAAGCAAACCAACAAAGGTCCAAAGCTCTGAAGCAAGCCCATCTGCAAAGAAAAGATCCCAAGGATATCATGACAGTTTAACTTGCATACGTGGGAAAGGATAAATATTAAGCCTTGGAGATGAAGATAAAGATGGAGCGAGAAAAGGAATATTCCTGAGAAGAGATAACTATGGCCCGAGGACAGAAAAAGAAAGCACGAGCCGACTTAGGAGGGATATATGAGAAGAACCAAGAGAGGGACAATTCTGAGAGACTTAGAACTCTCTGCACTTAGAAACTTTTAGGCATTATTCTCGACATGCTATGTTCCAATGACTGGCACCCTATTACCAGACGAACGCGCACAAGCAGTTCGATCTCTTGGTTCACTCATGAACTACGTTCGGCTTGATCCTCGAAAGGGATTCGTAGGCAGCCTTTCATAAGGTTCAGTCCAAAACAATCAAAACTTTTTTCGTATCTTTTTTGTCTTCTGTTATCAAGGTGCGACTAAACTAGGTTTAAGGTTTTAGGTTTTTAGAACTAGGTAATTCGCTGACAGCTCTTGTGGCCGAAGCTTTTATAATCTCTTGTAATGATCGTAACACTCTTACGCGGGCTCGAAATAAGATCTACATTTTCTATAAATTCGTTTTGTTAACTTTTTCATATTTTCCGCATTTATTTGGTCACTTGTCGTTGGCTCTCGCAGAGAATCCGGGACCTCAGGGAAAGTTAGGGTTTCCTGAATTTCCTTCGATTACGGAAATCGACGGTGCCTATTTCGGTTCCCACATTTTAGCGCTAGAAGGAGGGGGAGTACGGATTACTCTAACTCATAGCCGCAAAACGCTTGATCAAAACGATGTTTGGAAATACGAAAGACAAAATCGCAGTTCGTAACAATGCTGTAAAACAACTCCAGCAGCGACTGCTCCTATTGCCAACACTTGCGCAAACACCGTAGTGCTCGAAAAAAATCAAAAATCAAGCCGCGACTTTTCGCCACACGAAGTGCTACGAAACGAGCTCGTGATTTCTCTATCTAAACGATAAATTTTATCAAACCCCGTAAGTTTGGCACATCACCGAGCTAAAGAAGTCTCAATGCGTAAGGGTTTTACCAAAATACGTTTTCCGAAAACTTTTCGGAAAAGTAAAACTTGTTCTCCCCAAAACCGCAGAAAAGCCCTAGGTTAATCGCGGAAAAAGGAAGCATAGCAAATCGGGTACATAACTCACCGATGTACTTCTTCCGAATATCTTGCGGAAAAAACCCTAGGTTAGTCGCAGAAAAAGGAAGCTCAGCAAATCGGGTACATAACTCGCCGCTGTACTTCTTCCGAATATCTTTCGGAAAAACCCTAGATTAATCGTAGAAAAAGGGAGCGCAGCAAATTGGTTACGAAACCCCCACGGATGTACTTCTTCCAAATAAATTTCAGAGAAACGAAGTTGATTTCTATAGAATCACTCGAAACCTAAAACGGCTGACGAAGACTAAATAAAGCAAAACGGGAGATCGTATCCCCACCGCTAAAACGTTTTCTGAAGCCTAAGATTTCGTAAGAATTCAAGTATCACTTCCATAGTAACAAATTCCGCGAGTTCTCAATGTTTGTCACCTAAATCTTACTTCGGAAAAAACTACTCGAAACTTCCACGGATCAATCCCACGGATAAGAGAAAAACTTCTGACTAAGTTTGGTTGCAATAATTAACCTCGTCACGGCTCTCGTACAGCCAAAACTTGAAAATCTCTTTACGGCACAAATCTCGTAAAAATTAAGCTCGACAACATTTTACGAAACAACTTTCGTAAAATTAAAATCGATAACATTTTGCGGAATAACTGTCGTAAAATTAAACTCGATATTATTTTTCCGAAAAACTTTCGTAAAACTAAAATTGGCAACATATGACAACCTTCAAAAATCTAACAACGATCGTAGAAAATGAGTCTCGGTTAAGGAAAGAGATAGAGAGAAATCCGAGAATAAAAATCTGCCCATCCACCTCTCTCCACGGTCTCACCATCCTTCATCTCGCGCCTTGATCTGTGGCCAAAACCTCATTACCTGGCGAGTCTTCCTGATCATCCTTGGCATCTCTCGATCGTTCCTGGCTATTCCTAAACGCTAAAAAGTTTTCGACGAGATGCTTATTCATTTTCGTAAATCCAATAATACTAAGATTGAAGCATGGATCACGAAAACCCCAAAAAACCTGCTCACAGTTTCTCTGTTTCTGTAATACATTGTCGTGGTAGTCTGAATGCAGAAATCCTGAAGTTTGTCAAGCTCATGATTACAGAATTAATCAATTGCAGGCCCCTGCATAAGATAGAAATCACCTGTTTCAAGTACACATCCTACTTCTTATCTTTTTCATCAATGGTGTGTAATCCGAAACTGTCATCTTCTTTGTGAGTAAGGGCAACCCGAGATACCTTATAGGTAGCTGACCTGCTGCGAAGGATAAATTATGTAGATGGCATTCTGATCTGCTGTGGTGATTTCTGCCATATAGAGTGCAAATTTTTCCAGACATATTTTTAAACCTGATATGCTTGCAAACTCATCAAATATTGATAACACTCCTTCTACTGACCTCTTCTGTCCATCAGTACAAACCACAATATCATCTGCAAAACATTAATGACTCAAAGGCACATGTTGGCATCTTGGGTGATATCCTATTAACTTGTCTGCTGCTGCTTTATCAATAAGTTTGGAGAGGATATTCATGCAGATCACAAATAGAGACGGCGATAATACACAGCCTTGGTGCAAGCCTCTTTTACTATTAAAGTAATTAGCTAGCTCACCATTGATTTGAACTGAAAAAATGCAGTAGAGATGCATAATCTTATCCAATGAACATATTTTCTCGGGAATCCCAAAGCTTCCATGGTTTGCTAAGAGGAAGGGCCATTGAACATAATCAAATGCTTTCGTGATGTCTATCTTCATAGCACTTCTAGGAGAGATCTCAGTCTTGTGATAATCCTTAACTAATTCTGTAGCTAAAAAGAGATTCCCTATTAACAATCCATCTTTAATGAATGCTGACTGATTAGCTGATATAAACCTAGGCATGATTTCTTCTAGTCGGTTTGCTAAGATCTTCGATATCACTTTATATATCACATTGCAACATGAAATTGCCCTATAATCCTTCATCGCCTTAGCTTCTTCCTTCTTAGGAATAAGAGCAAGAATAGTGGAACTAATACCTTTAGGTAAGAATCCCTTCATGAAGAATGATTGCACTGCCACTATCACATCTTCTCCAATCGTCGGCCATGCTGATTTGAAGATTTCTGTTGTATATCGATTTGGTCCAGGGGGTATGTTGAATGACATTTTGAACACAACTTTTTTAATTTCCTTTACTGTAACCTCTTTTACTAGCATATCTTGATCTTCCTCACTGCATTTGAACTGTAACAATTGTTCCAAGCATTCAACTTCTGGTGTTTCAAATTCAGTTGGCATATGAGTTAGGAACTCTGAGTAAAACTTCTCTGCCTCTGTTTTAATTGACTCTTCTGAAGTGGAAATGGTACCATCTGGGCATAGAATTTCTCGGATTGTGTTCCTTACTTCCCTTATTCTCGCTGCATTGTGGAAGAATTTATTATTTCTGTCACCAACCTCCAGCCAATGCATCTTTGATTTCTGCTTATAGAATTTTTCTTCAAGATCAGCCACTCTTTGCCATCTTTCTAACCTTCAAATTCTTCCTTTATTGCTTCAGGGGACGAGCAATTTAGAGTTTCATTTTGCTTCTCACACAAGAACATGTAAGCTTCTTTTGCTTTCTTAGGAAGCTGACCAAGTTTCTCGTTGTTCAAAAATCTAAGAATTGGTTTTAAACCTTTGAGCTTCTTCCCCAATCGAAATAAAGCTGATGTCGAGTGATATAGCTTCTCAGTTTCTTGCTAGTATTCCTCCATTAATGGCTGAAACTCCTCCATTGTAGCAATCACATTTGTAAATTCGAATGGTCATCTTTTCCTCTGCATCTCTTATGTAAAATGAATTTTGCATCTAAGGTGGTTAGAGCATCCTCCTTATTCAAACACACTGTATGCATTAGGCATATTATGCATTGTTGTATCATTGAATAATACTCTGTCCAGCTTTTTACATATCAACCCCTCCACTCTCTTGTTACACCAGGTAAATAGTGGACCATGTGATCCCATATCTGATAGGGAGCAATACACGTTCAATATTCTGAAAAGCTCTCATCCCCGCGTGTATATTTGGTGAGTTTACATAACAAGGATGTTCTCCTCCTTCTAAAATTTCATTAAAATCCCCTAAGTACTAGGGGTTGTTTATTTCCAAACATTGGTGAATCTCTATGATTCCTAAAGTCCTCCCATAAGCTCCTTCTTTCTTCTATCTTATTCGCAGCATATACAAAAGGAGAAATACTTAGGTTCACCCCATAGGTGAACCTTTAAATTCACCACACTTTTAATATCCAATCAAAATACCACATAGGTTAATAAATAAAAAATATCAAATTAAAATAAAATATCTGAAAAAATAACGTCAATTTTAATGATGGTAACGCCGCCGGCTAAACCCTAAATCCTAAAATCTAAATTTAAACCCAAATTCTACACCCTAAACCCAAACTTTAGACCCTAAACCATAAACCTAAAATTTAAATCCTAAACCCAAACTTTATTCCCTAAACCCCAAACCCTATACCTTAAACCTAAACAGTAAAACCTAAACCCTAAACCCAAGCCCTAGACCCTAAATCCAAAACCTAGACTCTAAATTCAAACCTTAAACCTTAAAATAACAACGTAGACATTAACTCAAACCTTTAGGATATAGAGTAAGGGTTTGGTTTAGGGTTTACGATTTGGGTTTAGGGTCTAGGGTTTGAGTTTGGGATTTAGGATATATAGTTTAGCTTTAGGGTTTAGGGTTGGGTTTTTGGGGTCTAGAGTTTGGATTTAGGGTATAGGGTTTGGATTTAGAGTTTAGACTTAGAATTTAGGGTTTAGCTGACAGCATTAGCATCGTTAAAATTACCATCATTTTTCAGCTTTTTTTTAATTTAATATTTTTTTATTAATAATCTACGTAGCACTTTGATTAGTTATTAGAGGAAAGATAAATTTAAAAGTTTACTTAGGGGGTGAATTTAAAGGTTCACCTAGAGGGTGAACCTAAGTATTTCTCGTACAAAAGAACAAAACATCTCTTCTTCCTTCCCATCAGTCAACACTGAACAACTAATGACCTGACTGCCCTTGAATACTGGAGTCATCCTAACAGAAGGCCCCCATATTACCCAAATGCGACCAAGGCGGTGATGCTCATAGTTTGACATGAAAGACCAATTTTGAACTACTGAATATACAATCTTTTCAGCCCTCCCTTTCTTAACTCTCATCTCCAATAAACTTTCAAATTGTAGAGAATGATTTTTTATCTAGTCACAGACTACAACATGCTTAGTTGATTTGTTAAAACCACGCATATTCCAAAAGAACCTGAGATTATGTGTTTCTTCGGTTCTTCTTTTTGTTCAGATTACTAGGATCTTCACACCTAGCCTTCTAAACAGACACCTCTGATTAGAACTTATGTTTATCTTTTGATTCACTCGGTAGAGATTGTCTCAAGATAATGGCTTCCTTCTCCTTTACTAGACTCAAATCTGTAGCTTCATCTCTTTCTTCTACCTCATTTTTATTTCCCAAGTTTCCCAAATTCTTCTCCATTATCTCTCTTCTTCTTCTTCTTCATGATCCAATATTGCAAATCTAGAGATCTATACCTGGCCAAATTTCAATTATTTACTCATGTTTGGCGATCTACTAGCTTTTCCCGGAGAAACATCCTGCCATTCTTCCTCTTTTGTTTTTTTCTCACTCACTGATTTGACCTTTCTTGAAGCTTCAGATGAAATGTTTCTCTCCTTGCCTTTTTGACTTTCTTGTGTTTTTATTTCAGGAGTTGTATTTACTACTTTCTCCATTCCTTGAACTTCGGAGAACTCCCCATTATGGTTTTCCGTTGCATCCTCCACATTCTGCGACTTTACCTCCATTTCCTGTTTCTCACCCTCCTTGTTATTCTGTTCCTCATGCTCCTTCCTTTGTTGTTTCTCTACCTCCTCATTCTGATTTGTTTCAGATGTTCCAGCTTTAACCCCTCATTTTCCTCGTCATTCTCTTTAACTCTGTGACAAGCTATGGCATAATGACCCCATTTGCCACAAGCTGTGCATTTTGGTGGCAAACATGGGTATGTGTATTCCACCAATGTATCCTTGCCTTGAAAAGTGAAGTTCATAGATTTTGGCATTTCCTTCGAGAGTTCTACTTTCACACATATATTCATTTATCTGATAATTAAATGCAAATATAATAAGATATATATATATATATACCAATTTAATTATGGTAACAATAAATTAAATTAAAGCATGTAACTTATTCAACTTTTATGGTTTAAAAGTCATATAAACATTTAAATGTATGGAAAATGTTAAAAATATTAAACACTAAACATTTAAAATAATATAAATATTTATATAAAGACTAAATCAAACACTTGCACATCCGTGCGGGTCAAGCTCTAGTTTGATTGTTAAATATAAACCCTAAAACTTTTCAGTTCTTGCCTTTGGTATTCTTCAGAATCAACAATTACCAAGAATCCTCGTTTGAGCGGCCATTTTTCAGAATCAAGGATCATTGAGTTCTTGTCGAACGAATATTCCTCTTGGAATCAACGTCCTTCGAGACTATCCAGCTTAACGCTACACCAACAGCCAACCCCACCCCCAAAATAAGATAAAGAATTGGCATACCACATCACCCCATATTCGACAAAAGCCTAAACTGAAAGGATAAGAACTTTCGGAGGCAAAGAGTTCCACCAACCAAAAAGGATGGCCAAGGCGACATATGAGTGCATGAGTCCTTATTTCGTGACACTTTGCACTATGAAAGTATCTCTTTTATTTTTATTATTTTTTCTACTTTCACAACTCACAATCCATAAAAATTTTAAGACTCGTATTAATCACTGAATGAAAAAACTGTCCAATAGCACCAATCCATCCAAATAATCATCAACTCGTCTATCACACCTGAAATGGGAAATAAAGAGTAGTGAGTCATTCAGTAAGGTATGAAATATTAAACCCGAAGTCCATAGACTCGAGCATAGCACTTCGAATATAAATTTTTTAACCCTAACATAAAACGAACTCATCACCTAATAGCGCCCAAAGAACAAGCAAGTATCCTATTTACGAGGTAAGTGCTCGCACACCCTCAATAGAGATATTCATGATGGAGGATTCATGTATGGGACTAGTTCCCACACTAACCGCTCAGAGAAGATTTATCAACCTCTAGACTACGACTCAACATGTCGACTCAAGCTAGCTGGCTGTATCATCTACCACAATGTCTACATCGAGCATATGGCACTACGTCTATATATCCAACTAACAACTATTTATCTCACTAAACAAAGCACATAATGTTGAATCATCTAATTAACATCATATCTCCAATTAAAGAAAGAACCCAAAACCTAAACACACATGCTCCAAACAGACTCAATTCAAGCATTCGGAACCTATTGGAATGTATTCAAAGTCTTAGGCCATGTCTAAGAAATTAAGGAATAGCCCTCAGCTTTGCCATTGGCTAGAATGAAGTGAAGAATTTGTCAACTGCAACACAAAAATTAAAAGTTTATAGACAGGAAGATGCCAGTTCTATAATAATAGAGAATAAACATCATTAATTATAAACTGAGAAAATGTCATGATAAAGTTAGCTTATTTGCATAATATACCATATAGCTAACTAATATCCCACAGCAAAAACAACAAATATCATTGCTAAAACGGCAGCTTTTGAAAGGGTAGACAACGGGATCCCATATTTTCCCTTCGCAAATAAACCCTTTAGAAATGGCGGGAACAGCAAAATCACCAGAATACATGCACAATTCTCTGCCAAACCCGAACGACCTCCTTCATGATGACAACTTGACCGCTGTAGACCCACAAAATTACTGGCTAGAGAGGCCATATTCACCAACATAATAAATGTGCCAGGAACGAAATGACACGATATTACTGGCTAGAGAGGCCATATTCATCTTGTCTTTGGATTGGTACATACCCGGATATTGGCGTGGTCTTTGGGATAGTCTTTTTAGCAACTACGAATCCGACATTCGAGATTCCAAGAAGTTTAAGTAGGATATCATGGAGGCTAAATAACCAACCACAAGTGGCTAGAATCCTCCAAAGTGACTGGGAGACATACCACGATCGTACTGAAAAACCATTGTTGATAAATTGCCATAGAGTATAGAGGCAGTGCATCGCCACAATTGTGACAGTTATGGCTAGACAAGGTCCCTAAATTAAGTCACAAAAAAAAAAATTAAAAATGTTAAAAATTTTATGTTTTTTTAACTAAATGAAATTATACAAAACCATGATAAGAGATAGAGAGAAAAGCACCTTGGGATATAAGGCCGTGTTGCGGAGCAGGCAATACGCAGGCAAGAGACAATAGGGCTGTTCGTTTGGTTGCCGCAGGTACCGACGGCAGCGGCAGCGTCAACATTCTGCGTCAACTCTTGTTCGTTTCGTTGACGCAGAAAACTGCGTCTGACGCCGCGTCCGAACGCCGCGTCCTGCGGCAGACGCCGATAAAATCTGCGGTCGCGATATAGTATGCGGCAGCGTCAGCGTCTGCGAAACGAACAACAACTGGCCTCATTGACGCTGCCGCCGCCGCTGACGCTGGCGCTGCCGCTGACGCCGAAACCTGCGGCAACCAAACGAACATGACTAATAAAATAGCTCAGGGATTGACCTTAGACACATTAGAACCCAAAGATAAGCTAATCGTTGTCGGAATCTTATTTTGCTGCTAAACATTCCTCTTAACGGACTTTGCTTGTTAAAAAGGACTTCGATCGCTCCCGTCCCCCATCGCCGCTGCTGTACTATCGCCTCAAATCCCACCGACGGCGTAGATCCAAGAAACGCAGGTGGATCCGGACAAATGTATGAGCTACTCCATCCTCTCAAATGGATTCCAATACTTGTGTTCATATCTTCCGCCACAGAATCGTATAAACAACCGAGCTGCATGTTTTATATTCAAAAATCAAAATGCATTGTTATGCGTAATGATACAACCATCGCGTTTCTAAAAGAAGTTTAATTTTTGAATATAATTATTAAATTGAGAAGGAAATTACAGTTTTCCCCCAATTGGTTTGGTGCTCGTAGTGACAATGCCCACCATTTGAGCCGCTTCTATGAAGTCTGTAAGGCTAGTTTTGGGATTTGATTTTCCTTGCAAAAGCTTCCACAATCGATATGACCAACTCTTTAGAACTCCCAAATTTCCTCGCTAAACTATCCTCATCCAAAAACTCTACTTAATGGAATAACAATAGAAGAAATGAACAATAAGAATATGACTACTGAAATAACTGAATACAGGTAGTAGAATAACAAAACTATGTTGAAGTGAATGTTTGATATAAATATGAATGTTAGAATGATGAAAACACGTACTTGTAGCAGCCGACGAAAGATCTCCGTTGTTTTCCAAATCATCTGGAGATAAGCCGTACATAACTCTTCTAGTATGGAAGCATCCTGAGCCACAATATAGCGGTCCTTGGATTCCTGCAACACCTCTTCCCAAATACTAATTTCAACAAGAAAAATAACAAAAAAAGATTAATTAGTAGTCGATAAACTACACTGAATTGACCAAAAATATAAATGAAAGCCAAAAGGACAAATCCTACTGATTGTACGACGGCTAGTTCGTTGGAGTTAGAATCATAGAACTCTTGAGGGAACTGAACAAAAGCACAACGGTCTGGACTCTTTGACTTTTGAAAAAATACACACATTGCTTGTCGCACCACATCTGCTTCATTGGCATACATGTCGCAGTCAACATTCAACATGTATGGTGCATTTGTCATCAATCCTGATACTCTTAACTGTTCAAATTCATGAATCATCACATTGTTTACTATCGTAACAAAAAAAGATTTAAGACATTGATAGTTGTTTAATTAATACTGCCTAAACATCGATTTCAATCAAATTTAATTATTATACTCTAACAAATGCGGGATCAAAGTAACTGGATTCATAAGCGGATCAATAATATTTCAATCAAATATAAGTTTTAAAACAATCATCATTATGTATTCAATATAGTGACTCCCTTTCATTTCAACAATTACTATGAAAATACGAAGATGAGATGTATAGTCGCTGTCACTGTTTAATACTATGCATATATATATATATATATATATATATATATATATATATATATTATAAATTGTCTCTTTATCAAAAAGAAATAATAAAATGTATATGCGATCTTTTCATAGGGATCTATACTATATTGGTTGTTCTGTTCCGATCTGATTTTTCAGACGACCTCAAAATTGAGTAATATAATATTTTTTTGACGAAAAAATAAAAATAAAAAAAAATATGGAAATATGAGATTTTCTGCCCCATTCACTGAAAATTAATTTAAAACTGATATTTTTTATTTCAAATTTGATTTAAATTTAATTACTTTCCAAAAATTAAAGTTACTTTTTTAACAAAATAGAATATATTTATTTTAAATATATGTATATATATATATATATATATATGTTTTAATAAATTTAGTGTTTTTCTTATTCACTTAAGATAAATTAAATAGATAAATTTTCAAATTATTATTTAATGTAATGAATCATACCATCGTTCAACTAAAATATTTATTGCGAAACGCAAATATATATATTTAGTTTTTTGTGTGTGTGTTTTAATAAATTTAGTTTTGTGTTTATTTACTTAAGATAAATTAAATAGATTAAATTTTCAAATCTATAATATTGTTTGAAAAGTGATTTTTCGCATTCGAGCTATCACGTTAAAAGTTAGAGTGGTTAATATCGTTGATACCTTTAATGAGTAAAATATATAAATTACCTATAAAAATACAAATGAATTTAAATTATTTGTATTAGATAAGTAATTAAAATTAATAATAATAACAAGAACTATCCAAAATCTAAATAATATATTTAAAAATAAGAAGATAATTCATATACATATTGTGTTGTTATCTTAAAAATATCTTTTCATAAAGAAGTTAAAAAAAGTTATATAAACTATTAATAATGAACATAATGTACAAAGAAATTTATGTAAGAATGCTAAAATGAAAACATAAATAATAATTGGTTTAGAAAAAAAATATTTTATCAGTATAGTCTTTTAATTAATAAATAATGAAGTAGTAAAATAATTATAAAAAAAATTAGGGGAATTTGCCAAATATGACTCAAAACTTGATTTGAAATGCAAGCATATACCCAAACTTGAATCAAATGCAAAACTAATCTAAAAGCCTTGTGAAAAGACACTCAACCCCCTTTGACCAAACAAAAAAATAGAACTCATTTTTATGAATATAGCTCCGGTAAGTCGTTTGAGTCTTCTGAGACACTGAAAGGCGTCTGGACGACTTCCAGGTAAGTCGTCTGGTGTTGTTGATCTTAAAAATAATTTATAAATTGTTTAAAAAATATTTTGACAAGTGAAAAATTAAAATCATGTAATTATAAACAATTTTAAGTGATGTAAATTAATATATAATAAAATTGAATAGTTTTCAACATAGATGAGTGAAAGTAGTTAATCATGATATTCTTTGGTTTAGGGTTTGGCAACATATATTGTAGTATTGTATGTATTCTTAGGGTTAGATTTTGGAAAGCTTAAATGTTTTTTTGAAAAATTAAATTTTTATCTATATGTGTTTATTTATGTGTATATTAAACACTTTTTAAGTTTAATTTTTTTTTTTTGAAGTATTTAGTTAGTTAATTTAGTTTAGAGGTTATGTTTAGGGTCTAAACGACTAACAGGCAAGTCGTCTATGAAGTCGTCTATGAAGTCTTCTATTTTAGTTTCCCGCTAAAAGTATTTTAGTTTCCCGTTAAAAGTATTTTAGTTTCCCGCTAAAAATATTGAAGTCTTCTGAATCAAAAATATTTAACCTAATTGGATTTTTTGTCTCCATATATAAAGAAAAATTTACACATTCTCTCTCCTCCTCTCAAATGGCTGCAACAAAAATGTAATGTTCCTCATTTTAAAACTCTCCGACCTCTCTCTAATCTCTTTGAACTTATAAACATCAAACTTTATATCAATTTATTGTTTTTTCTCATGTCTTTCTCACTAATTTATCTTGTTTTGCAGGTTTTTCATCACATGGTTCTCATCTTCCACTCATTCAAAGGTAAATCTATTAATTTTAGATATGTATATTTGTGTGTTCTATAAAGGTAGATCTATCTAATCTTCCACTCATTTTCTCTGTTTTTAAGCCATTTGAACATTTTTGGATATGCAGGTTTTTCAGATCTGGATTTGGATATGCAGGTTTTTCAGATCTAAAAGACTTCTGGGCTAGAAACCTTCCAGACGACTTCCACGAAGTCTTCCAAACGACTTCCAGGAAGTCTTCTGGCGGAGTCTTCTCTCATGTCTCCCTTTCATAACAGATTTGATCGTTTTGATAAATTTTTATGTCTGATTTTTCTTCATTTGGTAACTTCCTATTGCATAAAGTTCATACCTTTTTCCCAAACTAAAACTCTCCAAACCCACTGTAACTTCTTTGACTCGAAAACAGTAAATTTTATATGAATTTTTCATTTTTTTATCTCATGTCTTTCTCACTAATCTATCTTTTTGTTGCAGGTTTTTAATCAGATGGTTCTCATCTTCCACTTGGATATGTACTTTGTGTGTTCTATAAAAGTATACCTATCTAACTTTTCACATATTTTCTCTGTTTTTAAACCATTTGAACGTTTTATTATATGATATGCAGGTTTTTTAGATATGGGTCTGATATACATGTTTTTCAGATCTGGATCAGACTTTGGAAGACTTATGGGAAGTCTTCCCAGAAGTCTTCTAAAATATAATGTGCTAAAGTCTTCCAGACGACTTCCAGGAAGTCTTCCAGACGACTTCCAGGAAGTCTTCCAGACGACTTCCAGGAAGTCTTCTGACGGAGTCTTCTTCCATATCAAGTGAAGTCTAAGTTTCTCTTTGTAGAGGAATGATCTATAATAGTTTTGTTTATGGTGTGATTTGCATGTGTACTACTTTAGTTGTGACTTTTTTTGTAAATTTGAAGAGATTAATGAAAAATTTTGGTAAATATGTTAATTTTCAACAATATTATCTTGCCAAAATTACTTGACATAATTGAAGTTATTGATACAACTTCAATAGCAAAACACAATAACACAAAAAAACTAATCAAATTTATTATACTAAGGGAGAAGAATTCTCAAGAAAACTTAGTCAAATTCACAAAAGATAAAACATTACATAAGTTCAAAGATAGAACACTTTCATTAGATACATAAGTCAAAAGTATATCTTATGATCTAAGAAGACACATTAAAACATGTTACTTGATATTCTTGAAGTTACTTAAGACTTTTGAAAATTAAATAAACATATCTTAAAATTACTTGACAAATTTACAAAAACTAACGTAGAAGACTTCCACGTTATAAATATATCTTAAAGTCTTCTCAATTAGCAAGAAACTTTACTAAGCATGAATGTTGGTAACCTCATAAATGTCACCAATTAAGTTATAAATTTAATTCAGTAGCCCCAATATTGACTATATACATGAATTAACAAAAAAAATTAAAAAGTCTTTAGAGTTTTAGAGAAAATGAAAGTTTATTAAACATTGACGCAGACGACTTCCACGGAGGTCGTCTGGTAGACTTCTAGCAAGTCGTCCATTTAGGTTAGTTTTGCAATTGATTTTAACCTAGACGACTTACATGAAAGTCGTCCATCTTTGTTTGTTAAAAAAAAAATTTGAAACAACTTCCATGTAAGTCATCTAGAGAAAACGGGTTAGTTTTGCATTTGACCAGATTGTGTCAGAAATTTGACTTTTCCTGGGCGACTTACACATAATTCTTCCAGTAGAAAATTAAAAAATCAATAGTTTGTTTAACCTAGACGACTTCCATGTAAGTCGTCTCAGGTTAGTTTTGCAATTAAAAAATAAAACAAAAAATATTATTTTTTCTAGACGACTTACGCGGAAGTCGTCCGTCCGACGACTTACATAGAAGTCGTCCAAGATAACCAAGGTTTGACCAGAATCTCGGAGTAAAATCATGGACGACTTCCGTGTAAGTCGTCTGATGGACGACTTCTAGACAAAAATAATTTTTCTTGTTCTATTTTTCAATTGCAAAACTAACCTGAGACGACTTATATAGAAGTCGTCTATATATAACAAAATATTGATTTTTTAATTTTCTACTGGACGACTTACATGTAATTCTTCCAGGAAAAGTTAAATTTCTGACACAATCCGGTCAAATGCAAAACTAACCTGTTTACCTTAGACGATTTGACTTACATGGAAGTCGTCTCGAATTTTTGTTTTAACAAACAAAAATGCACGGCTTCCACGTAAATCATCTAGAAAAACACATTTAAAAGTCAATTGCAAAATCATTGACCAGAAGACTTCCGTGTGAAAATGGCAGAAAAAGAAACCCAAATTTACTCTCGGGACACGATAAGGTTTTAATGTTTTATCTAAATGGACCAAAAAAAATGGGCCAAAACATCAAAACTCACATAATAAACGATTTTTGAACCAACTGTATTATCCATTAGGCGGCCGCTTTATCAAATTTAACACGCTACTCGGAATAAAATCGGAGCCCCGTATAATGTCACCGAGTTGAGCTAACTCGCAACGGCTGCCTCACGTTTCACGTAAACGCGGACGATTACGCGGCTAGGCGTCCGCATTTTCAAACAGGGATATATTGGGCGAACAAATAGAACGCATGTCGTCTGATTTATTTTTGGGTTCATCCCGTAGGATGAATCTCTAACTTCACCAACTAATAAAATTGTCTTATTTTTATATTCGATATATTTTAAAAAAATAAAAAAAATATTGTCAAGTTATATTATGTTTTTAAAATAAAAAAGTACAAAAATAAAAATAAACATAATAGTAGTTACAAAAGAAATATTTTTAAAAAAATATTTCTAACATCGTCAGCAAAACACAAAATCCTAATCCATAAATCATAAACCTTTAACCTTTGAGTAAACCCTAAAACCTCGGATAAATTTTAAACTCTAAATCAAAAACACTAAACACTAAAACACTCAAGGGTTTAGGATTTAGTGTTTAGTGTTTTTGATTTATCCAAAGATTTAGGGTTTATCCAAGAGTTTAGGGTTTAGGATTTAGGGTTTAGATTTTATTGTTTTGCTGACGATGTTTGAATCTTTTTTTTTTAATTTTTTTTTGTAACTACAATTATTTTTTATTTAGTTTTTACCTTTTTGTTTTAAAAACATAATATAACTTGAGAATATTTTGTTTCTTTTTTTTTAAGATATCGAATTTGAAATAACGAAATCCTATTGGTTGGTGAACCTAGAGGTTCATCCTAGGGATAAACCTAGAAGTTCGTCCTAGGGGTGAACCCAAGAATAATTCAAATCGTTTTGAAACAAATATTTCGTTGTCAAAAACAAATTCGCGATCAAGGAAATGGACCAAAAAACATATACTAATATGGTCCAGAAACATTTTTCCTTTGTGACAGAACTTTTATAAAAGTTTATAAAAGTTCTACATTAGAAATTTGTCAATTTTTTCACTAGTATATATATAGATACATATAGTAGTGAGTTGAAATATATATGATATATTGTGTATCGGTAGAGGTCATATGTGGTTCCCCACACATACGCGCGTCATCATCTGTCTAGTTCGGCGTGAGATTTGGACTCTGTTTCACAAAAGAAAAATGTATATACACGTGACAAAACTTTGTTTCTTAATACCGACTATCCAATAAACCCACATTTGGCTTATTGGAAAGTAGATTTTTTTTTTTTTTTTTAATAACCGAGTGTCCAGTCCTCGCCGAAGTGGTCCAGACTAGAAACCGAAGCGAGCAAGGACACTGCCAGAACGTCACCATGTGATTCACTGTAAACGGTTTTCGGTCTCGGGCGCTGGAGGGTACGCATATAAATCCCCAGTGGTCGGGTTTCGAATCAAGAAGACGAAATTCAAAGCTGTGAGCCTTTTACCACCAGAGTTAGAAGTCCCGGTTAAGTAGATTTTTATTATGTATATACATATTTTTCGGCACAATTACTGTTTAAGGTAAACTTTTTATAGTGACTAGACTCCAGCGCAAGCGGTGCTTCAAATCCGAAAAAAAAATTTTAGAACTTTTTTGGAGAGTAATAGTACCTCTGTGCAGACAGAGAATCAAACATTTGAGCTCTGGGAGTCATCTGTGAGAAGGGAGACCACCGAAATGCAAGTCATTCTCGTATATACGTATTTATATGTACGAGTTTATACAAATTTATGTGCAATAATAAATTATCAGAGTGTCAAAATTTATTATTTAATTAGTAACTTATATTTCCGGAAATTATTGTTCGTAAAAATCAATATTCTCATTAAATTTGTATCACCCTAACAGCCTAACTAGCTACGACTTAGCTCTCAGTTTCTCTATCAAGAAATAGTATTCATGTATGTATTGTCTTTTTATTTATTTTGACAGGCCTACCAATTCTTAATTTCAGGATTTGTGACCTTCCTTCGGTAGATATGTAAGATATGTTCGTGCCCACCGCCAATCCTGTTAGAGAACCGCCAATAATCGTTGCGAACACCGTGCTTTCGCTGTTAGCTTTGAATTATCCAGCGAATAAGCTAGCGTGTTATGTGTCGGACGATGGATGTTCACCTCTCACTTACTTCTCTCTCAAGGAAACTTCTAAGTTCGCCAAGATTTGGGGTCCCTTCTGCAAGAAATACAACGTTAGAGTTTTTTTTTTTCTTTTTTTTTTAACTGGATCTTTATTCATCTTAACTTTATACAAAATGACAGGGAAGGCCCTGCAAAATAAAGAGAACTAACAGGCCCGACAAAAACCAAAACCACTACTCTTAACTTAACTCCTAACTCCACCAAGAGCTTCTACTTCAAAAATCAAAGAACAAGAACCATGTTGCCAGCATTGAGTTCTGTCCCGGAGGAATAATCTGTCTACGGGTCAGAGAATCCAATCTGAGTCTCACTATCTGCTGAATTTCTCCAATAAGAGTACATGGCGGCTTCTCCAATGCTGAGTGAATTCTCTTGTTCCTTTCTTTCCACACCAAATATACAACTGCCTGAAAAATGAGTCTAATCATCAAGGTTACATTGCTGTCTCTCGACGGAGCAACTAACCACCTCAACTAACCACCTCAAAACCACTTTGGGGGGG
>NC_027755.1:11381939-11390046 GCF_000695525.1 Brassica oleracea var. oleracea
TTAAGCTGTAATCGTGATACAAAATAGTTCCAGACCTGGTTACTAAACGCACAATCGAAAAATAGATGCTGTCGATTTTCTTGATTTCCAACGCAAAGCACACAGTTAGAGGGCACATTCAAACCCCATCTCAACAACCTATCCCTCGTAACCATCCTGTCTCTTGCGGCAACCCAAGAAATAAAGGCATGCTTCGGAATTCTTCCTGAGAACCAGACTGCCTTATGCCAGAACACTTCTACTGGGCAAGGATACAAAACTCTCCACGTTTCACTTGCTGAGAAATGTCATGTACCCCTCCCAGGCTCCGGGAACCATACGTACTTATCCTCCACTTCAGAGCTAATGAACTCCTGTGCATTAGGCAGACACGCCTTCAGTAAGGAAATCAGTGGGCTCCTACTTCTGCTTCGATCCAACCACCAGCCATCAGTAGTAAGGGCATCTGCCACCACTGCCTCTATATTAAGTCCCGACACCTGCGGCCCTCTTTCTCCTACCAAGTCGATCAGAGGACCCACAGAGGACCAGTTATCATACCAAAAACTAGCAGTAGTCCCTGAGCCAACTTCACATAAAACCATAGGTCTCGCCAGCTGCCTTAGCTTACAAATGGAACGCCAAATCCAACTTCCTCTCCTTGCCGGATCCAAAACCCAGAAGTTCTGACCTCCAATCAAATGCCTCCGCACCCACGAGACCCATAGTGAGCCTCCTGCAGTAAATATCAATCATATCAGCTTCAGTCCCAACACTTTGTTCCAATCTGCTAGTCACCTCAAACCCAAACCACCAGCTTCTCTAGGAGTACATACTGAGTCCCACTTAATCTTTGCACCTCTAGCTGAATTGGGAGCACCACTCCATAGAAAGACCCCACACATACGCTCCAAAATACCCACACACTCCACCGGAATGATGAACATAGAAGCCCAAAAGGATATGGTCGAGTAGATTACTGCTTGAATTAACTGGAACCTCCCAGCAAACGATAGATGCTTCACCGTCCAAGAATTAAATCTAGCTGCTATCTTGTCCAGAAGCGCCTGAAAATCCGAGCGAGTCATCTTCTTCGGAGATATAGGCACTCCCAGATACTTTAAAGGCAGAGCTCCTTGAGCAATACCCAACTCATTCGCCATCTCCTGGCATCTACTAGAACTGCCCCCATCCAACAGTAGCTCTGACTTTTGTCTATTTATCTTCAACCCCGAGATCATTCGAAACTCCTCCAGAATTTACAGAATGCCTCTGAGAGATTCTACAGATCCATCAAAGAAGATCAACACATCATCGGCAAAGCTGAGATGAGTAATCAACGGCTCCTTGCATTCTGGATGTAACCCAAATCTTCCTTCTGTGGCTCCTCTGTCCAACATCTTCGAGAGCACATCCATCGCTATCACAAACAAGAGAGACGAAATGGGGTCTCCTTGTCGGAGTCCTTTCTTTCCCGGAAAGAAACCCTGTAACTCTCCATTGAAGGCAATGCTATAAGAGGGAGTATAGATGCATTCTTTTATCCTTTCTATGAACCTCTCAGGCAGCTCAAGTGCAGTTAAGACCTTAAGAAGAAATTTCCAATTGAGGTTGTCATATGCCTTTGAGATATCAATCTTAAGACAGCCTTTACTCGTAGGTCCTTGGTCATTAAAATCCTTAACTAGCTCTGTCGCTAATAGGACGTTCTCGCACAACAACCTCTCTTGAACAAAGCCAACCTGATTCCTCTGAACTATCTCTGAAACACACAACTTCAACTTCTTCTTTAACAGCCTAGCCATTACTTTATAAATAGTTGAGCATAGCGAAATAGGTCGAAACTGAGACAAATTATCCGCTCCCACCACCTTAGGAATAAGCGAAATAGCAGTGGTATTGAACTGTCATAGTAGTCTACCTGCTGTAAAGAACTCTCTTATCGCATCGATCGCATCTACTCCAACAATCTCCCACGTCTCCCAAAAGAATTCCACTGAGTATCCATCCGGGCCTGGAGCTTTATTCTTAGGCATGGCAAAAAGGTTGACTTGATATCTGCCTCAGTTGGAATTGAGATAAGCTGATATGCAACCTCTTGAGGGCATCTGTACGAGAGTAGCCCTCTCAACTCTTCTACTGCAATGTCCTGCAACACCCCTTCTTCAGATCCAAGTAAATTCTGGAAGTAAGCCACCACCATTTCTTTGATTTGTAGCTGATTAAAAACCCTGTGACCTCCTACATCCATTAGATAACTAATGCAGTTCCTCATCTGATGAGCCACCACAACTTTATAGAAGAACTTAGTATTCGCATCTCCACAGTCCAACCACCTCACTCTTGCCTTCCTACTATAGAAGATCTCCTGCGCTGTTTCAAGAAGCTTCCATTTCTTACGAGCCACAAACTCTTGACGGAATAAAGCGTCTGTGGGCAAATTTAGCAACTGTAATTGAATCTCTTTCAAAGAGTTAAGAGCGTCTTTAGCTTTCTGTTGTATATTCCCAAATCCCTCTTTATTCAGCTTTCTACAAGTAGCTTTCACCTTCTTAAGTCTCTGCCCCAAGGAAAACAGTTTTGAACCCACCGGTATTGGCTCTTCCCAAGACTTTAATATCTAAGCCAAATACCTTGGATACGACGAGATGAAGGAAAAATACTTGAAGCTACATTTCCTTATATGATTGACTGAGGAGAATTCTACCACTGCTGGCGAATGATCAGAATCTCCCGGAGCTTCAAAAATACTAACCGACTCCAGGTATCTCTCCCTCCACTTCTCATTACACAATACTCTATCCAACTTCCTGAGAATTGGGTCTTCTGGTCGTTTGTTGGACCATGAGAAGAACGTTCCCCTGATATCCAAGTCTGAAAGATTACTCTGCTGCAAACACTCCTGAAACTCCTCCATACCTCTAACCGGTAGATCATAGGGAAGCAGAGAATAATGCTCTGCTGCCGTCACTATTTGATTGAAGTCCCCCATTACTATAAATGGCGACTCAGCCACCAAATGATTGCTAGATAAAGTGACTAGATCTCTCCACAAGTTACGCCGTTCAGCCTCTGTATTGTGAGCATACACAAAGGCCACTGTACACTCCATTCCTGTCGCCGGATCGATCACCCCACACAAGATAAACTGATCAGATTTCAAATATACCACCACTGATAACGACGGTCTCCATAGAAACCAAATTCTTCCTCCTGCGACTTCTGAATAATTACTCTCGAATCTCCACCCTGAAGCCACCTCCCCCAAAACACTAAGAAAATTTTCTTCATGTACATGTGTTTCAAGAAGGGCTCCAACTGAAGAACCCAAACTCTGCAACCAACTACTAACCACCCTCTGACGACCACTTCCGTTAATGCCTAAAATATTCCAGCTAAATATCTTCATATATACAAATTTGGAGAAACCAGGTATTATTATCTTAGCTTCCTACCCGAGGATGAACCCCGAATAAGAAACTTAGATGACTTTGGTGGAGTACCAACTGCTCCGGAAGCTTTCCAAAGCTCCTGCTGTCTCATAGCACGTCGAAAGTTCTTCGAGTGTTTAGTAAACCACACTGAATCATCCTCTCTTGTCTCAAAGGAACCCTCCTGGCTCCACTTCGAACTCTTATCCTCAATCTCACCTTCCTCCAAAATAGACTCTTCCTTTAACCCTGAGATTACCTCCATTACTGTCTCCTCCTCCATATTCAGAACCTTAACTTCCAAAGACTTACCCACTTCCTCTAACCCTTTCAACGCTACCATTGACTCCTCACCTAGATGAGTTCTAATTGTACCGACTTCAGTGCCTTCCGGAGGAGAGCTCAGAGCCCTTGCTCTAGCTCTAGCTCTTGACAGAGATCTTCTACGAGACCTCGAACGAGCACGATTACTCACTCCCTTACAATCCACTCCTTGAACTTCTGTCACATCTCCCTGCTGCAATGCTGATAAGGGGAGTTCCTCACCGGACTTCACAACACTGACCACCTTCTCTTTCTTCTGGACCTGAGGTCTCTTCATCCAAGGTTTATGACACCGATTGATCAAATGACCATACTTCCCACAGTTTATACACTTCGGGGGGAGGCTTGGATACTCAATATTAATCCTAACAGAATTGCCTTGAGTATCTCTAACCTCTACCACCTCTGGAGGAGCTTTGGATAAATCAATCTCCACCTTGACTTTCGTATCTCCAAAGTGGTAAGGATCTAACCGAGACTTCTCAGTGTGGAGCGGATCTCCTATGCCGCTAGCAACAACACTGATACCATCCAAAGAATACAACTGAGGTGGCACATTCTTTAAAACTACCCACGTCGGAGCAAAGAGAAGTTCCTGCACAGATAAGTTCCCATCAGCAGTCCAAGGATACACCGAGAAGGCACATCTATCAGCCTGCCAATACCCAACCTGCAACACCCACTCTCTCGTCCGAACCGATGGAATGTAGATCAAAACACAAGTTTCGGACACCGTACGGACCGTGATGCTCCCGAACTTCCCCCAAACTGGGTTGAGGTCCGTGATAATCTTTGATGCCGAGGGTCGACGACCATGGAAATGAGCCACCACATGATCTTTCCACAACTCCGACGTTTGAAGAGGTACAGATTCCGGGGCTTGCACCACTGGAGTACCGTCTTCCAGAAAGGACGGAGCTTGAATCTTGCGAAGGTTCCGCAACGAAGACTTGAACCTCGCCGCATAAGAGGGAACCTTAGCAGCTGGTATCGCCGTTGGGACCGACGGAGATTGGAGCTTCATCTCTAGATCGCGGTTAAGGAGACGACTTTCGCGATCTGAGATTTTCGTTGGGCTGGCCCCACCCGGGTCAATAGGGGAGCTCGACGAAGGAGAAGTAACTGGATTCATCTTGCGGGAGAAAAACGCTTAGGAATGCCTTCTCGCTAGCCGGCGTAAGGCCAACTAACGGCGAAAAAGCTCCGGAAACCTAAATCGCTCTTTATCGCCCTTTTTCGCCTTAGGAGAGAGAAACCTTCGTTAAATCATCCTGTCTCTTTCATTACACTATTGTGTTTTAGATTATGTGTTTGCGTTAATACAACGTTAGAGTTAGAGCTCCTTTTAGATATTTCTTAAACCCTTTGGTCGCAGCATACGATTCAGAGTTCAGTAAAGACTGGAAAATGACGAAGGTAATGAGTGTGGTTGTTTTAGTTCGCATATGAGTTTGTTTTAAAACAAAAAAGGAGAATTAAATCAGACCGGGTTATTGGGTTAAAAATTGGATTTTACCATTTTTCTTAACCCATTTTTCTTGCCGATATATTGGGTTAAAAATTGGATTTTACTTGACAGCTAAACAAACACAGAAAGACACCAAAAAATCGATGAGATGGTTTTGAATCTCAAAAAATGTGAAACCCGGTTCGAAAGTTTGTCAAAATTCTGATTACTTAGGGTTTGTAATATATTTTTTTTCTGTATCCAAATTTACACGTTCACATGAAAATACAAAGTAACTATATCTTTATAATATTATTTCAGAAATTAGTTTTTTACGTATCGCGCTCACATCAATTCTTATGATACATGATTACGGATGTATTAAGATTAAAATATTACATCTAATTTAATTACCTTTATTAAAAAATTCATTTTTATTTATTTGTTTCTGTTAATTAGATTTTAATTAGTTTCTTTTTTAATTTTTTCCTATTAACATATATAATATAAAAATATATTTATAGAGTTAAGAAGCGATATCTATAATATCATTTGAGAAGTCAGTTTCCTATGTGTCGCGCTCACATAAATTCTTACGATGGTTAATTACGGATGTATCTTTAATGAATTAAAAATATTACATCTAATCTAACATATATAATAAAAAGATTAGATGTTAATTTATTTTCATTTTTTTAATTTTTTACAATTAACATATATAATAAAAAGAAAATATTTATAAATTTTAAAAGGGAAGTGAACAAAAAATAATCTTAATATTAAAAATATATTATTAAAATATACTTATGCATCTAAGAAGAAAAGCTGAGCTAATACAATAAATAAAATCAATATCGTTTGGTTCAGTAAAAAGAAATTATACTTTAATCTGATGTAATATATGTAGCTAAAATTTAGTAACTGAAATAATCCAATTTCTTATATCCAAAATTAAAGGTCTAACTAAAAAATTGTTACAAAAATAATCTTGATATGAAGAAAAATATTATCAAAATATACTCAATATACTCACGAAATAAATAACTGGGCTAATCCATTTTTTATATCCAAAATCAAAGGTTTAACTAAAATAAAACATATTATTTTACAAGAAAAATTATTTATTTTATACATATATATTACGGGGATACCTCAAAACATATTACTAAATAAAAATAATAAAATAAATAATTTTTACAATTTGTTTCTTTTGTAAACTATATATGCATGAGATTTCAAAATGTTATCTTTGTGTAATTTTAGTATATTAACACTTTAGTTTATTTTGTCTATATGATTCTAAGAAAATATGTTTTACATAACCTGAATAAATTACATCAAATTTTATAAAAATTTTAATCTATTTAAAACAAAAAAAATATCATGGTTGAATTTAAAGAAGTAAATCCAATCTAATATACAATGACTAAATCGACTAGTTACATATATAAAACCATATATCTAATCAAAACAACATAATATAATTAATATAAATTATATATAATAATTATAAATTATTATTTATTTAAATTAAAAATAAAATTAAAAATTAATTATTATAAATAATTATATTCATGCATGAGCACATGCGGATCACCAAGTTTTAATATATTAGTGCTATCCGTAAAACGTTTTAATGTTTTGTTAAGAGAAAAAGACAAAAATAGCACTAAATCAAGTTTATGTTCCCAAACTAGCACTCAAGGTCAAAAGTCACAAAAATAGCACTTAATGTTTTATCAAAAGTCACAAACTTAGGGTTTAGAGTTAAAGAGTGGGGTTTAGGATTTAAGGTTTAGGGTTTAGGGTTTAGAGTTTACGGTTTAGGGTTTAGAGTTGAGAAATGAGGTTTTGGGGATAAGATTTCAAATTTTGAAAAATAAAAAAATTAAAATTTTCAAAGGATAAACCTAGAAAAGTGCTATTTTGGTCATTTTAGTTTTTGAGTGCTATTTTTGTGATATAAACTTAGAAATGTGCTATTTTGGAGATTTGTCCTTTTGTTAATGTCTTTCTATGTTTTTTGTAATGAATATTAAGAGGGAGTACGAGAAGTTAAGGCGGAAAGTTGAAGATTCCACCGGAGATTCCCACTTGTTGGACGGGGACGATGAATTGGAAACCTTCTCAAACGCAAAACAAAATAATCATTCAACTATAGTTAAGGTATAATACATAATTACATATATTAAAGAACTTTAGTTACGTTAGCATACTATATCCAAATCTTGTTTTATGTGTGTATGTGAAGGTCGTATGGGAGAATAAGGGAGGTGTAGGAGACGAGAAAGAAGTCCCTCATCTTGTATACATATCAAGGGAGAAAAGACCGGATTACGTTCATCACTACAAATCTGGAGCCATGAACTTTCTGGTTATTGATTTTTCTAACACATCTATTTTTCCTTCTTTTAGTTTTAAAGTACCCAAGTGTTTTTTCTCTTCAAACGACTACTTTATTACTCACATTTGAGGAGACCTGAAAAACTAAACTGGAACAAAATAACCAAGGTAGTACAGGTCCGGATCTTTCTATCTTAACTAATGAATCAAACGATATATTTTCCTTATGAGGAATATAAGTAATAACTCAATGAATATACTCTTCATCTTCACCATCTCCTTCATTCAGTGGAAAAGTTAAGCCATGCTCCTGGATCTTAAATCATCAAGACTAGGTATTTACAATCACTACAAGAAAACACAGTTTTAGCAAGGAAATTTAACGAGGAAAACTATTCCTCGTGAAATTACGATGACTTAACGATGAATTTGCGAGGAAATAAAGTTTCCTCGTAATGGCCTTGTAAAATACCGAGTAAAGCTTTTCCTCGTAGAATCGTCGTAAGTTGACGTGGTTTTTCCGAGAAAAATGTGTTTCGTCGCAAATTCGTCGTAATTTTAGCATGATTTTTACGAGGAAATA
>NC_027755.1:11392516-11430668 GCF_000695525.1 Brassica oleracea var. oleracea
GTTAATTTGCGTGGGCCTTGCGACGAAACGAAAGACGGGCCTCTGTCTTTCCTCGTTATTTTGCGATTAATCTTCGACGAACCGTAATCCTATATATAGGCGAAACCGCAGGCCCTCTTCATTTCCTCTCTATTTCCTCTCTACAGCCTCTCTATTTCCTCTCACCATGGTAAGTCTCTCATTCCTCTCTAAGTAGTTTAGGGAATTTAGATTAGGTGGTTAGTTTAGGGAATTTAGTTTACGAAATTAGTTTAGAAAATTTAGGTTTCGTAATTTTATTAATTACGTAGTTAATACTGTTCATAATTTTTTTTTTTACTCTTGACTTTAATTTAGAAATTTAAATTTTGCAGACTATTCGCAAGCACCAGCGTACTGCTCACTACTCGTATATATATATAATAAAAACTTTCTTAACTATTTTTAGGCCAAGGAGTTGGGACGTTTACCGACTCTTATGGAACTTTTCGATCGGACCCACAAGAACAAGGCGGGCGCATTTGTAGATGAGAAGTCTGAGAAGATCTACAATGATGTGGCAGCTCGTATTGACGAGCGTGAGACCCAGCTGGCGCAGGAGTCCGCCGACGGATCACCCGTCGTCTTATCCACAATAGAAGTGGATAGAATTTACGAGGAGGTAAATTTTATATAAATTTTTTATTAATTCCATTTTACTTTAAAATTTAAATTTTAATATATATTTTATTGTTTTTTAAGGTCGCTCCTAAGAAAAAGGGACGTGTGTTGGGGATTGGTTCCGTCAACGATGTTCCGAGAGCGACTTCCTCTTATGGCCAGAGACGGGATGATGAAGTCTCTCAGCTGCGCGACGTGTTGGAGACGACACAACATCAGCTGTCGTCGACACAAAACGAGTTGGCCTCGACAAAATCGTCGTTCACAGCTCGTATGACTGGTCTCGAGAACTTCTTGGACGTCATAGCGGCCACAAATCCGGAATGGGAGGCCATGTTCAGGACCATGAGACAACAAAACCCCATTCCAGGCGAGACATCCGTGCAAGTCAACGAGGAAGATCTCTCGAGAAGGAGCGAGGAATTCTACGACGCGGCAATGCAGCATTATTTTTTTTTTTGTTATTGTATTTTAAAATTCAAAACTTATTTATATATTATATAATTTCATTTTAATTCGGCCAAAAAAAAATTTTCTATTCGATTTAATTTCAATTAAAATTTTATTAATAAATTAAATAAATATAATTTTTATTTATAAATTCAGTAAATAGAAAACAAAGTAATTGCGTCGCTAATTCCCGATGTATTAACGAGGAAAATTAACGACGAAATATCGAGGAACAATTAACGAGGATTTTACGTGGATTTAGTTACGATTCTATTACGACGAATTGTTTTCGTGTTCCTTACGTTTTTATTACGACGAATTTATTTAGAGGTTTTTGCGGGTCTTTTACGACGAATCATTTACGAGTTTCTTACGAGGAAGCACAACGACCGCGTTACGTGGAAACCCCACGTGGTCTTTACGACGAAAACTTAATTCTTCTTTACGAGGAAAATATAACCTCGCTAATTAACGAGGAAATGGCGACGAATCTTCTCTTACAACAATCATATAACGACGAAACGTCTTTCATCGCCATTTCCTCGTAAGCCTTCTTTTCCGAGGAAATAACGACGATTTTGGCCGTCGTTAAATTTGTGTTTTCTTGTAGTGAATAGGTGCCAAAAGTCTGACACGTGATATATGTAGCATGCACTCCATTGCCCATGAAAGGACCTCGAGCTCCGAGTGAAGTGGTGAGATTCTTCTACGTTGGTTTCTTGCTCCCAATAATTGAGTTTCTCCTCTAGAGTTTATCCATGTCCATCCATAACCACTGAAGAGTGCGTCATGTGTCCATGAACCATCTATCACACATCTCTCAGAGATTGATACATTTACATGATGTTGTATTTCTGTTGGTGGTTCTTCCTGTTTCTGATTAGCTTCAAACCAAGCATGACACTATGACTCAGCGTGTCAGACAGTTTCCAATGAGCCCATATCTATCCCTCTGAATAACTTTTCATTTCTCGCTTTCAAAATGTACCAAATAATTCAAGGATATAGATCTCTATCCAGTTCAGGATCTTCAAAATCATTTTCGCCAGAATAGATAGTCTATATTTGTGTATTGGCTTGCATTGGGAAAAGCCAATGGTGGGGTTGCTGCTAAGACCCATGTCTGTAAGGCTGGTGGGCATTCAAAGATGGCATGGTTAAATTCAAAGTCTGAAGTTATGTTCGGCATGTGACCATTACAAAGATGGTTGAGAAAAAAACATTAGTTTTCATCAAGCATGAAATTGATATATATGACTTTGATTCATTTGTATTTCAATTTTACTTTAAGTTTGATATCACTTTTTAAATTTACATTTAAAAGATAAAAAAAAACATAAATACCTTAAATTTATGATAAAAAGAACTTTTCTAAATTATTATTACGACTAGTTTAATAACGTTTTTGGGTCACGTTTTCTCCCGCCTCCGGATAAAATTAAAAATTTGTACTAAAAAAGATCTTTATATATTTCAAGATACTAACTTAGATTTCAACTACAAAGACCTATAAATGGGTTGACTAAACCCTAAAAGAAAGGATCAATTATTGTTCACTTTCGACTATAGAAATGCATACAGCTAGAACTACGGTTTCTGAACAAATACATGGTACTCATGCTCTAGTGATCAATAAAACTCGACCCGTTAAATTTCCTGAAGAATCTTCTCCAAGAATCTTCCCAAACCATTTTTCTTTCAAAATTAAACTTAAAACTGAAGCACCTTTAGATCAGCTTAACATCACTTGGCCTTCCATACCATGCTATTTGGTTATTCTCTCGACATCACTTGCAGTCCTTCCATTCTAGCGTTTCACAATTGTTTCCAATATCGAAGAAGCAATTTCTCGACCAATGCAATTGATAATCTGACCGATTCAATGTGTACTCCAGAACCAATACTTTCTGAAGCCCTTTGTCCTTTGGACTTTGAATTCTCATTCTCGAACACTTCCATTTCTATTTTTGGCTTCCCGGTGCTTCTTGAATTTTCTAAAATCTTTAATCCTCTACTGGCCATTCTACTTCATGCAGTATTTACTTGTGCCAAACTAATTCTAATTCTTTATCCATATTTATTCACCCATTAGAATCATGATTGCTCATCAAAACCGTTTTGGATCGAATTTCCTTATTTGTCCATCCATTGGCCATTTTCGTGGCCATACCTCGACCATTTTCTCTTCGACCATTTCTTTGTCTTTGTTTATGTCCTTTTATTACATTCTCAATAGAGCATCTCCTACCTGATTTCCTTACAGTTCATTCCCAGATAATCAGGGATGTCCTTCTCACCCCGCCCACAAACTTTCTGTAAATGTATGATTCCGGTCTACCGTAAGGCACATGTTATCTTCCGAATTCACTCATGAAATTAGAAGATAAAGGGAAATTTTGGATATAATTAATCCAAGAAGAATTTCCTCCTTTTTACAGAAGGATCCTGACCTTCTCCTCATGCCTAAACATTTCATGGCCTTTGGGTAACATTTTCCTCCTGCGTCTAGGTAAAGTGGAATCTTATACTAAATTAGGGGTGGGCGTTTGGGTACTCGTTCGGGTTCGGGTCGGGTATAGAGGTATAGAGGTATAGAACCCGTTCGGATATTTCTGTACTTCGGGTCGGGTTCGGGTATTTTTAGTTCGGGTTCGGTTATTTCGGATCGGGTTCGGATATTTAGATTTTGAAAAAAAAATTAAATTTTTCATTTCTCAAATATCTTGTTTTTAAAAATATAACTTTCACTTAACTATTTTTTTTTTTTAATAGATTGAATGGTTAATAGATTTAGAATGGTAGTTATATTTTACTAACCGAAAAACCGAAAAAAATGAACCGAAACCGAACCGATATCCGGATTGAACACCCCTACTTGGAAACCTAATTCTCATTTGTGATTTTTGTTGTTAATCGAAAGTGAGGCAGAGTGAATCAAGAGCTCATACATGTCTGATCATCATTTCCACCCTTACTGAAGTCATTTCACGGTAATAATCTCTTACCAAAGCTTGGTTGTTAGTGAAGCTTGTTAAGGTTTGATGTTCAGAGTGAATCAAGAGCTGATAAAGGTTGTAAGCGAAGTTCGTTGACGTTTAGTGGAAGCTTTGTTGATGATTTAAGTTATTGAAGCTTTTTCAGTTTCGTATCCTTTTTATTGTTAGCTTTTTTTTTGTTTTGACTAAAACTTAAATCTTGATTTAGAGCTTTGTCGTATATCACACACCAAGCTTTTTGCTATATTATCTTGGTTCTCATCACCTGCCCTAGAGTGTCCGTAAGAAGGTTCAAAAAAACACCTCTCTTTTTTTTTTTGTAAAGTTGCTAGTGTTGTCTTTATAGTTCAGTAAAGAATTTTATTAAGGATAATGGATCTTTACTTTAATGGAAACTAGGGGCATTACGCGCCGGTTTCGGATATTTTATTCGATTGAAACATCAAAATCTTTGTGTTCTTGTACGTAGTAGTTAGGAGTGTCTGTAGTTAGTTGTGTGCGTTGTGGTTAAGGTCTTCGTTCTATGTGGAAAAGTCTGGTGGATATGTGTGGTTTTTTATTAGGTAAAGTTGCGTGAGTATTAGCTTGTATGTCAAGCAAAAACGAAGTTATTGTTTTTAATCGATTGTGATAAGCATTCAAATTTCATTGCATGGGAAAAAATATAGTTTTATTGTGTTGGAGCTATGAAGCTTTATTTTGTTAATTTTTTTTTTTTTTAAATTAAGAGGGAAACTAGAACAAAGCAACGGTTACAAATTTAAGATCAACATAAATCTTTAACTTGTACCACAAACCGGAAATGAGAAATTAAAAGGTAACGGGGAACATGAAAATGTAAACGCCAAAAACGTTTGGTGATAGCAAGTTACTTAATCCTGGAGATCATTGAAACCCAGCATCATCTTGTAGAACTTGGTCAGCAAAAAGAAGTGGAAACAGTTGGCGCAGACTGTGTTGTCCACTTCCTCTTGAGAATGGCAGTTCAGATCTGGCCACATCTTAAGAATTGAGCTCACATAGATATCCTTCATGTGAAGAAGAGGGTGTTCCAGAGACCGCTGGAAATTTGCAATGCAATCTACCACCACTGAAATACCTTGCTTTTGTTGATTATTTTAACCCCTTTCTCAGTCTGGCCGATGGCCATCAGAAGAACCCCATAAACATACCTTCCTTGGAGGTGACCACCCTCTGAGGCTGTGTGGATGTGATGTTGACCTAGGATCTGATTTTGAGATTGGAAGTATTCAAGCATACCTTTAACAAAGTGAGCATCAACATTGTTGGCTTTGATGCAGGTTTCCACCAACGTTTTGTACTTGTTAGCTAGAGCAGGCTTCTTTACCAAACGCGAGAGGTTGAGATCGTTGGCAACAGAGAAGTTCTCAGAACTGAAGCCGAGGCTTTTGCAGGTGATGATTGTATTGAAGTAGTCGATGGGGGAGGTGGAGCTTACTTTCGAAACAATTAAAAGATGCATGTCTTCAGGCATGGACTCAAGTGTAAGCATAATAGGTTGTTTTGGATTCATGGAAATGATGAAAAATTGTAGGGTTTTGTTTTTTTCTAAGGATGTTTCCGTACGTTGCTTGCTTTGGGCATTTGTTTATATAGCACCAAGGAGAAAGTGTGTTGTTTGGTTTTCATAAAGTTATTGGATTGTAACGCATATAATTGTTTCATGGAGTTAGTGGTAGCCATAATTGGACATATAAATGTATTTGGTTAAATGATTTTGACAGAGCCGTGCGAAGGTTTAATGGGGCCTGAGGCGAATATAAAAATGGGGCCCCTTTATAAATTTTTTTTTATCATAGTACAATATATATTTGAAAAAAAAAATATTAAGACAATAACTTTAAAAAACTAAGACAAAATTTTTCTTCCCTCTTTTTCAATAAACTCTTTAATCAAATTATCATAATCTAGATTCCTAACTAATTCTCTCTCGATCGATATAATTGCTAGACCATTTAACCTTTCTTATGATGGTTGATCGAAGATAAGACTTTATTAGCTTTAACTTGGAAAAGCTTCTTTCAGCAGTGGCGACAGAAACTGGAATCGTCAATAATATTTGATAAGCAATCCATGAGTTTGGATAACACTCTTCCCTTCCTTTCAAGAAGTTCAAAACTTCAAGAGGTCTCTTGTAATCTTGTGGCAATGCCTGGGATTCGAACCCGGGTCCGTATTGGGCCAAAGCTCCCTCAAGACCACTGGGCCGTCCTCACTTGGTTCCTTTTAGAGTATATTTTTACATTTAAAATCAAGTTTTATGTTATTTTTGGTAAATTTTCCTATATCGTTTTTGTTTTTTTATTGATTCAGCAACTAGTGTTTTTTAGCATTTTTTTGTTGTTTAACTGTAATATTAAAGTTTAAACGAGTTGCTACCAAACATCTGCACATGTATTATACAGCTCAATTTTGTCGTGAATATTACCTTTTGATAATAACTTTTTTCAAGACAACCTCTGCTAGCCTAAAATTCGATCGAATAACACTAAAGAGTCCCACTGAATTTGAATAGAGAATTAGTATATGATGATAAAACTACTATTAACTTGGCCCAAGAGGATGAATAATTCACTCTTTCTAGGGAAGAATAGTTTTATTGGAAGTAAGTTTTTGTTCCAAGAAAAAAAAACTGGTTCAAAATTGATTTGATAACATGAAAATGTTTTTACTCAAACGAAACCGTTGTATGTTGCAAGTTTATAGTAAAACGAAATCTATTTCCCCACGAGAACTATGATATAGCATCAGATCTCTTCCGAACTATGACATCGTTCTATATATCCCGAAAACAAAGTTTAAGATCTATTTCCCCACAAATCTTGGTTTTTTAGAAAAGCAGTAAAAACCATTAAACCTGAAAATTGAACCGGAAAACGGTTCAAACTAAATATTTGATCTAACATATTACAGATTCGTAAACCATCATTTAAAATACCCACTTAAACCGATATTAAACCAAATCAAACTGAATCACTATGGTCTAAGTCCTCTTCAATGTTTTCTGTCACCGGCAAAATCATTCACATCACCCAAAACTCTCTATGGTGGTCTCTCAGCCTCTAATTCTCAATCTTAATATTTGTTATTTCATTTGGGTCTGGAACAATGATGCGTAATCAAAGCTTACACGGAGTTGTCTACATCACGACAATCAAGAAATCAATGGGAAACTGAGAGATGTGGGAGATATGAGAGACTGATTTAAATCAGATTTAGAAAAATTAGGAGAGGTGAGAGACTTAAGCTTTATCTGCAGAGCCGTGCGAAGGTTTAATGGGGCCTGAAGCGAATATAAAAATGGGGCCCCTTTATAATTTTTTTTTATCATAGTACAATATATATTTGAAAAAAAAATATTAAGACAATAACTTTAAAAAACTAAGTATTATCTTGAACTTGATCATTCACGTCTTCATTCTCCTTTTCACTTAGATTATCATCCTCTTCAGTGACATCAGTAACATCATCTTCAACCTCCTTATCTTCTTCATTGACATCCTCATCATTTATTTCATTCTCATCTTCCATTGGATCATCAAACTCATCACCACTTCTACCGGATTCATTAAGATTTGCTGATTTTACAAGAAATCTGTCCATAGAACCTTGCATTGATTTCACCAATGCATCAACTCTGTCTTTTTTTTTGTCTTTTCTTGGCTCCTGATGCACATGATCTCGTTGGAGGCATATTTTCTGAAATTAATAATTAAACTTAAATCAACAAAGACTGAAAACTAAAAAAATAAAAAAATAAAAAAATTCACCACTTTAACAAAACTGATGATAATATAAGAGACACCTGTAGCACAGGATTGAGAACCAAGAAAGAAGACGTGTGTGCTTGCTTGAGAAAGATTGATGTGAACATTGCACGTAGAATACTTAGGAATATATACGAACCAAATATATTAAGTATAACTGCACTTTTTCCTTTTTATTTAGGAGTTTGACATATAAAACATATATTCCTTTTTTCAATTTGGAAAATTGACAATAAAATAAAATACTCATTTTTTTAAAAAGCAATGTAGATAATTGAACTTGTATTGAATAATAAATGGCAAACTTAAACCAATATACTACTAATAATTTTTGGAAATTTGGGGCCCTAAAAAAACTATATATTTTGGGGGCCCTAGGCGAAAGCCTTTTTGGATACACTTGAAGCACGGCTCTGGATTTTGACGTTACATGTATTTTGAATGGAGTTATTAACAATGGTTAATATATATTTTTTTTTAATCCACAACTATTACTTATGAATATGATTGTTGTAATTTATATTTTGCTATGGAATTAATAGAGTTGTAAGGTGAACATGAGATAAGTTTGTATGATGTGCTTAGGCTATAGATAAGTTGTAACGACCCGGTTCTCTTAACCGGATCAGGAATAAGTTGTAACGACCCGGTTCTCTTAACCGGATCAGGCTTGATTTTTCTCTTAATTAATTTGGACCAAACCAGTTATATTCCTTTTTGGTTTAACCAAACCGCATACATGTATATATAAAACGTGTGCATCTTCTTCGATCTAACCTAGCCGCAAAGAACCATCGACGATATCATTCTCTTCCTTAGCTCTCATGTATGCTTTCTCTCCATCTACCCAAGTCAGCCACTGTCACCGGAGAACCATGTCATCAACACCAGAGATGTAGTCATGTTGCCGGAAATGGCATAGTGCCATAAGACGTGGAGAGGAGTCAATTGTAACCGGAGCCGTATAGTGTCACCGCCACCACCATCAACACACAACACTTGATCTCTTGGTTATGGGATGTGAGCCGTGCTGTCTGAGAACCATAGACGCTGATCCGTTGACGTCACATATCCAATGCGATTTGGAGAACGTGAACAAAAAGGTTTTAATGTGTTATAATTAATTGCTTGTGTAGCAAGTTTCATAATTAAACTCTAGATCTATTATATTTTAATCATGTCTCTTGTTCTTATATGTTCTTTTTCGATCTGGTGTACCCTTGGTGAGAAGTCGAGATCCATGGCGAAACCCTAGCTTTCTTGCTGATCAAGTCATTTCGTTTATTGTCGGATTTGGTTCTGGTTCTACCTAATTGGCTAAGGTGAGGGCTATTCCGTTAAATCTCGAGCTAGTTTAGTACTACTATTATGGAAAGTTTAGTTTCGAAACTTGATCCGTCTACGTGAACCGAGTCTGTTTGAGAGTCTTGTTTGTTTATTATTATTATTGCTTGTTAAGCCGGAAATAGGATAATAGAGGATTCAACGGTTGAATGAGTTGAGTGATGTTAGAACTGCTATATATATATATATATGTATATAAATATATAAGTCCATTTGTGTGGATTGCGGGTGCACAAAGACGTTTGTGTAAGACGCCGACGAGCAGTGTGATTGCGGGTGCACAAAGACGTTTGTTTAAGCCGCCAACGAGCAATGAGATTGCGGGGATACAAAGACGTTTGTGTCAGTCGCCGACGCGCAGATTCTGGGAGTACAGAGATGGACTATTGTACGCCTGGAGATATACATATATCCTTATGAGGAAATGCGGGGTGCACAGAGTAGCATGTACTATCAGCGCACTGGATGTTTTATGTGGTGTATTAGACATTGTGTTTGTTTCATGCTAGAACTATGCCTACATAGTCGTAGTGCTATGTACTGAGTCAGTGGTTTGCGGTTTAGCATCCCATACCTCACGGAGTAACTCCCCTGTTACTCACCCCTCTTTCTTCTCCTTGCAAGTGAACATGACGTGTAGTTGGATATGTGGACGGATTGGTGTCTTGGGATCGTTGTATTTTATTTCGGTTTTAATTAACTTTTCGATTTAATGTATTTGGTTTTAAATTATAATCTTGTTTTATTTGGAAATTATTTGATTAAAAGGTTTGACATTTTATTCGGTTTTATAAATCAGTTTAATTTGGTATTTTTCGGTTAGTACCACACCGTTCCCGAGAGAGGATGAGACGGGTGTTACATTTTGGTATCAGAGCGGGGTTCCGTCCCGGCTCTGACCCGGGACGGCGATTAATGGGACTCGGATTTCAGTAAATTTTAATATTTACGGGGATAAGAAAAATTTCAAAAATAAAAAATAAAAAAAGATGACACCCTTCTTTAGTATCACTCGGGTAGTTATTAGCTTATCTAACTCTTTTATGTTCGCAGGAGAAGGCGAAGTTCAATTCGTTTCCATTGTATGTTTTTATCTCTTGTTATTAATTCTTTCGTAGCCGTTGAAGTTTTTCTCGGGTTCCATATTGAAATTCGGGACGAATTCTGGTTAAGTGGGGAAGAATTGTAACGACCCAGTTCTCTTAACCGGATCAGGCTTGATTTTTCTCTTTAATTAATTTGGACCAAACCAGTTATATTCCTTTTTGGTTTAACCAAACCGCATACGTGTATATATAAAATGTGTGCATCTTCTTCGATTTAACCTAGCCGCAAAGAACCATCGACGATATCATTCTCTTCCTTAGCTCTCATGTATGCTTTCTCTCCATCTATCCATGTCAGCCACTGTAACCGGAGAACCATGTCATCACCACCAGAGATGTAGTCATGTTGCCGGAAAGTGCATAGTGCCATAAGACGTGGAGAGGAGTCAATTGTAACCGGAGCCGTATAGTGTCACCGCCACCACCGACCATCAACACACAACACTTGATCTCTTGGTTACGGGATGTGAGCCGTGCTGTCTGAGAACCATAGACGCTGATCCGTTGACGTCACATATCCAATGTGATTTGGAGAACGTGAACAAAAAGGTTTTAATGTGTTATAATTAATTGCTTGGGTAGCAAGTTTCATAATTAAAACCTAGATCTATTATATTTTAATCATGTCTCTTGTTCTTATATGTTCTTTTTCGATCTGGTGTACCTTTGGTGAGCAGTCGAGATCCAGGGCGAAACCCTAGCTTTCTTGCTGATCAAGTCATTCCGTTTATTGTCGGATTTGGTTTTGGTTCTACATAATTGGCTAAGGTGAGGGCTATTCCGTTAAATCTCGAGCTAGTTTAGTACTACTATTATGGAAAGTCTAGTTTCAAACCATGATCCGTCTATGTGAATCGAGTCTGTTTGAGAGTCTTGTTTATTTATTATTATTATTGATTGTTAAACCAGAAATAGGATAATAGAGGATTCAACGGTTGAATGAGTTGAGTGATGTTAAAACTGCTATATATATATATGTATATAAATACATAAGTCTGTTTGTGTGGATTGCGGGTGCACAAAGACGTTTGTGTAAGCCGCCGACGAGCAGTGAGATTGCGGGGGTACAAAGATGTTTGTGTCAGTCGCCGACGCGAAGATTCTGGAAGTACAGAGATGGAGTATTGTACGCCTGGAGATATACATATATCCTTATGAGGAAATGCAGGGTGCATAGAGTAGCATGTACTATCAGCGCACTGGATGTTTTATGTGGTGTATTAGACATTGTGTTTGTTTCATGCTATAGCTATGCGTACATAGTTGTAGTGCTATGTACTGAGTCAGTGGTTTGCGGTTTAGCATCTCATACGTCACGGAGTAACTCCCCTGTTACTCACCCCTCTTTCTTCTCCTTGCAGGTGAACATGACGAGTAGTTGGATATGTGGACGGATTGGTGTCTTGGGATCGTTGTATTTTATTTCGGTTTTAATTAACTTTTTGATTTAATGTATTTGGTTTTAAATTATAAACTTGTTTTATTTGAAAATTATTTGATTAAAAGGTTTGACATTTTATTCGGTTTTATAAATCGGTTTAATTTGGTATTTTTCGGTTAGTAGCACACCGTTCCCGGGAGAGGATGAGACGGGTGTTACATAAGTTTGTATGTTGGAATTTATCTCATTGTTTTTTTGGTTTTTTTTTTTATTTTATCTATTCGGAAATCTCAAAATAGATAAGTTATTGTTGTAAAAAGTTGTGGGATTAGATGGAAATGCAAAATAAAGGTGGAGACAAAGCATAGAGTTACAAAGTTTTTTTTTTTTTGACAGCAAACTCCATGATTTTATTAAGATGATCCAAACAAGTTAGCCTTTGGAGCCAACCATACCGGTTTCAGAGCGTTTACATGGGAAAAGTTTCGGTTCTGAGCACGAACCCCTTTGCAAGGAGATCGGCTCTTACATTTGATTTTCGAGAAATATAAGAAAGTGAAAAACCAGTAAAATAGGAGCGTAAATGAACGAATTCATTCCATTCCGAGACCAGAGATGGCCATTCTTCTTCATCGTTGATCAGATTAACCATTTGGAGGCAGTCTGATTCAAAATTCATTGACATGAATCCCAGATGCAAGGAGTACATCATTGCACATAAGAGGGACGAGAACTCCGCATGCAGGGGGGAGAGGACCTGCTCCTTCCCGGTCGAGCCGTATAAGTGTTTCTCCGGCTCTGTCTCCATCACCAAACCACCTCCAAAGACGTCGGAGTTTGCCATCCAGGATGCGTCCACTTGGCATCTTGGTAAGCATGGCTTGCTCTGGTCGTCTCCTCTAGCTTCCGAGGTCTCCGTCGTTGGCGCTATCTGTTGTATCACTTGTGCCACTTTCCATTCGTCGGCTTCTTACATTGAGTGATTCACCGTATCTGGCGGTAGAATGTCTTTCCCATTAAAGACTTTCTCGTTTCTTGCTTTCCATATAAACCAGGCGATCCATGGGAAGCACGCAAGCATCGTATTGGTCGCTCCATTCCGTTTTGCTCGACAGAGGAGATAATCGAAATTCTCATATAAGGAGTTACTCGGGAACAGTCCCGGAGCTGATGGAATCGACGATAAGGCCCAAGTTTGTAATGCTGGGGGGCAGGTAAACAAAATGTGGTTTACTGTTTCGTTCTCGTTACCACATCTCAGGCATGCGCGATCTTGGCCACAATGTCGGTCCACTAGTCAGCTAGATGCTGCGATACTATCCGAGATAGCCTGCCATAAGAAGTGCTGGATCTACCTAGGTGCTTTTAGAAGCCAAAAATGTTCTTTTAGACCGTTCAGACTAGGTTCCTGGCCTCGTACCTCCTCTCTTCCTTTCCTTTATTTGGCCTGCAAGTTTGTACCCTGATTTTACTGTATAAGCCCCTGATTTCGTATAGATCCAGCAAAATCCATCATCACTGAAGTTATGGCTGGGTCGTAAGCTCCGTATTAACGGGATATCCCCAGGATCGAACAGGGAAAGAAGGTTATCCAGCTTCCACGTCTTCGAGGATTGATCAATCAGCTGGTTGACGAACAGGTCGTGATCTCGATGGCTGCCATTGTCCTTGGGTTGTCGTGGTGGGATCGTCGGAATCCAATTTTCCGACCATACTCGAGTATTATATCCTGATCCAATCCTTCTTCTTAAGCCTTCTGATAGGAGGTCTTTGGCTGCCATGATACTTTTCCACCCAAAAGATGGGGAGTTAGAGGTTTTCACCTCCATAGGGTTCGTATGTCGATAGTATCTGCTCTTTAAAACTCTTGCAAGGAGAGATGTGGTGGTGTGACCCTGATCAGCTCTATACTAAAGAACATGAAGTCAAGGAGAGAAGGAGCTAGGAAATGGATCTTGACACGACCTGATGAGCTTTATGGAAAGCTAAAAGGCTTGATCCATGAGGTACTGGAGGCTATGGGCCTTGATGTGGCCTTTATAAAGCTTGGACTGACTTTAAACAATCATGGACGACCTGTGACAACCCTGATTGACAAGGAGATGGATAGGATGAAGCTGGTTAGACAGGAAATGGAATGGGAGATTCAGTCTGATCGAGAAATGGACTGGTCAAACCGACATATGCGAGAATTGAGTTGGAAATGGAAGATTGAGAACCAGAGCAGGAACTGGAACATGATGAGGACCTTTATCATCCAAATGAGCATAAGGAGCAGCTTGGTCGGACCTGGAACAAGATGGATCGAGCCCAAGAAAGAGTTGTTCGAAAAAGGCCTTTATCGGCCCAAAAAGTGGAAGGACAAGCCAGCTTGGTTTATGATTGGCCCAATATGATTATGCACGACCATTATGGTCTATTTTAAGTATATTTGGTTTTATTATTTATGTAAACTCATTAGGAAGAGGTTTTGGGCTTTATAAACCCATTAGGAGTCGGTTTGGTGTTTTAAATCAATCAGCAATAGGATTTAGTTTTGGTTTTCCTAAACCACATTGGTTTAGGCTTAGGGTTTTATGTTTTATGCTTTTAAACAGCAGCACCACGTCCATGTAACTTTCAATCATTCTTTTTATCAATAAACTTCTTTTTGGTGCAAACCAGTCTTGAGACGACACTGTCTCCTTTGTTCACAAGTGGTGAACGTTTATATCACACTAAGGGAGAGTTAATCTTCTGTGATCCATCCTAGACATCAAGCAGGACGCCCATGTGTCTCAGGAGTAGCTTAAACAACCTCTGAGCAATCCATAGCTCGAAGGTGAAGTCCATCCGCCATCCAAGAAACCTACAATCTCTTGATCCTTTCACCCACGCCCCTTCAAGTGATTCAGGGACTAGACAGCCTATCCAGGGCCGCACCATGTGGGATGTTGTAGCAATCTCCATAACTGCTTGGTCAGTAAAGCCAGATTAAAGTCGCTCAAGTCTCTGAAGCCTAGGCCACCCTGGTCATATGGTTTGCAGATTTTTTCCCAAGCTATCCAATGTAACCCGCGGTTATTTGCTTTTGTACTCCACCAAAATTTTGCTATTGCTCCTTGTAGTTTCTTGATGATATCTTTGGGTAGGATGAAACATGACATCACATACGTAGGCAACGCTTGAGCTACAGATTTCAAAAGGACTTCTTTCCCTCCTTTGGAGAGGAATTTTGCTGACCAAGAGTTAATCCGTTCATTTAGTCGATCTCGTACGAAGGCAAAGACTTGTCGCTTAGAGCCACATATCTTTTCTTGGAGTCCGAGGTACATGCCCATTCCTCCTTCTTTGTGGATACCCAGTGTTTGCTTCAGAGTTCCTTTCAGCTCGTGAGCATAGAGCTACAAAGTTAAGATGAAAATAAATGTAGAAATCTGTATCATTGATCCGTTCGCATAAGGAAACGATGTTTTAGTAAGGGACACTTTATTAAAACTATAATATTGGAGTCGATATAGGGTATGCAGCAGTTACATTATTTGTTTATCTAATGAAAAACAATTGTTTTCATTTGCTTAAAATAATAACATGTCTCACATCGGATAGCAATGTTGTTTCTGTGACAATTTATTGTAGGGCTTGTGGCCTTATAAGTTGTGATGCAAATCTCAAACCTTTTGACTCTTACTCCATGGATAGATGTTTTGATGCTTTGCCAGCAAGCGTCGGATCGTGCTTTGTTTTCTCTCCATCCAATCCAATAGTGGTTTTCCGATTGCCGGATCTCCTCTAGATAACATTATTATACCATAAAGGTAAATAGCATTATCATACAAACCTTGGGCTGTGATCTGGAGATGTGCCAACCCATCAGCTATGTTCTCTTTTTGAAAATATTCTTGCATTCCACGTAAGTAATGCGCCTCCAAGTTACCGGCAGAAACGCAAAGGTTCATCAGATTTTGGTACATGTTAAGCGATGACAATGATTGCACGGTAAGAAATTGGAGATTAAGGTGTTTTAAGACCAAGGGGCTTTTCGCAGCTGTGCCAAGACCAGGGAATGCTGTGAGGACATTGTGGAATGCTTCGATTGAGTCTTTTGCTAGAAAGAGAATTATTTGTATCTGGATGAAAATTGGCATTAATTCAAGCTTTGAGAGAGATCTTTTTTTTGCCATCGGAAAACTTGAGAAGTTTTTTTGGTTTTCTATGAATTTGTGGTTGCGTTGATTGATCTTTTATAGCTAAAGTAGGCTAGGGTTTTAGATCTTTGTAGAGTTATTATGTGTGATTTTTTGAATTTTTTCTCGGGTAAATTGAGTTGATTTGATGAAATATTCGTCGAGTTAATGTAATGATTACGGGGAATCCCTAATTTGATGCATTATATAATTAGGACGTTTTATGTATGATTGATCGTTTTGTAATATTATTTAGGAAAGTCAATTTGGTTACACATCAGTAACAACATATTTTAAGCGTACCATACTTACATATTTATTTCTTTTGAGATTGTATAGAAATACACAACTAAATTTCGTATTTTATTTGGGTCGAGGTTGTATCATTAGTAGCCTGTATTGAGCCCAAAAGGAATGGTGGAGAATATTTGTGACTTACCATTTGTGGACGACGTCGTCGAACGTATGTGACAAACAAAGCAATTTTTTTTTCCAATTGCAGTCATATCATCGGTGTGGAGAAGGAGAAGAAGAAGACCGATCTGAGAATATTCGCCGGAGCTAGGGTTTCGTTCATTATCATCAATATTTGTTTAGTGGGGATGGTTCCCATCCGATTTCCTCTCGCTCCCGACCAGTACGATCTCTAGCTATCGTCCTCTAGGAATTTTAAATAGCTTGGTTTGACTGAGTCTTTTGAGCTTTGCATGGGCTGATTTGTGATGGTTAAGTTTAGCATTTTATTGAATCGATTTGGTTTTTGTGCTGGTTTTTGCTGGTTTAACGTTTGGGATTTTTTTTTCTTTTTTTTTTTAACATCGATTTAGCGTATGGGATATTTGTGTTGGTGTGGCTTTTAATATTAGTTCCGAGTATCGTAAAATGAGAAAGTGGTTTATTTTAAAAAAAAACTTAACATAATTCGAAATGTAATCAAAAGCTGGAAAAGAAATGGAAATGTCTAAAACGAACTAAGTCCAGTCTCGCATGTGCGCAACGTTGATAGTGGTTCGCCCGTAGCTGCTTTACACACTTGATTCTGATTTAGTCCTTCTTAGATATTTTGCCTAACGAATCCGATGAATTTCCGCATCATCTTGTAGTGGAAACAGCTTGGACAGATGTTGTCCTTGTCGTTCTTGTGGCAGTTGAGCAGTGGCTGGTTGTTCTTCAAAGTTGCTCAGGCTTCACAATGACAAAAACAAACCTCATTGATCTCTTCACTTCTCTCCAGGCACGATTAGTGTTTGAACCGAAAATGGTGTGTTTGTCGGATTCATACAATGAAGAATTTAAGAAATAGATTCCTTAGATTCTTGAGGTTTAAGAGAAATCAACATTGAAATCAAATGAAAAATGAACATCAAAAAAGTTTATTGATTTAAGATTGTATTACAAGTATGAATACAAGTGTAAAGTAAATCTAAGAATCCATAAACTTTTTGTAAGAAGTGTTCCAAGTGTAAAATGGAAAGAAAAAAACCCCTTCTCATAAGGAGATAGTTCCTTATTTATAGAAGAGAGATGTAGGGTTTCATGGTAAGATGAGTCTAATTTTGTTGTCTGATGGACCTTGAGGGAAGATGTAAATTCACCCCCAACAGTAAGCCCCCCCCACCTAAGTTCGTAGAGAGATATGAAGTCGATCTCTATGAATTTTACGAATAGAGTTTATTAGACAATCAATTGGACAAATTTATGCCTATGACGATTTAGGCGAGTTTACTTTGAACTTGTGCCTAATAAAAGGCGAATTTGCTTTAAGCTCGTACTTAGCGAAAGACGAGTTTACTAAACTCATGCTGAGACAAAGGCGAGTTTACTGAGAGCTCGTGCCTAGTAGAAGGAGAGTTTTTGTAAACTCATGCCTAGCCAAAGACGAGTTTTTGTAAACTCGTGTCTAACGATAAACGAGTCGACTGCAAATTCGTACCTAGTAACAAGCAAGTTCAATTTAAACTCGTGCCTAGGATACAAGTTTACCGAACTATTACCAACCCGAAGTCTCGTGCTGAGATCGTGTGTGCCGAGCAAGTTGTTGGCTTGTGTGTTCGTCAGGCCATGATGACGTTGGTGCCGCTTGTACCGCTTCCGACAAGCTCGCTCGCCATTCGAAGCATGAGGACATGATAGTAGCAGTCACTTGTTGATTCTCTTTGGCTCAGTGATCTAATCAACTCTGGTTCACAGCAAAAAGCATGATCATGATTAATATAAGCGAAAAGAAACAACCAACTGTTGCATAATTAATATGCAAGCTATCGAACTTGTTTTTGCTTAGTGCTCTCAAATGAATGTGATCATATAATAATTGTCCACCAACAGCAAAGCAATTACAAGAGTCATCTCATAAAAGTTATAAGAGTGAGCAGCTTAGAGTTGTTTAATAACTAACCAAAGCTATAATGTCTAACACATGTTTGTAATTTAAAAGTCATTAAAGCATGTGGTAATTTAATAAGAGAGCTTATCTTTAGCGTGAAGAGGTGGTTGTACGTGACGAGTTGAAGCTGGTTTGTATCTTTGGTGAAGGAATTGTCGTGGACATCATTTCAAGACCTCGTTCTTGTTGTAACAACTTCTTTTGTCTTGTATTCTTATGATGCAGAGATGGCTTCACCGGAATCCTCCACAAAAGACTAAATCCAGAACACGTCTTCCTCCATCAAAGCCTCTTCCATTACTGGGCACGAGCTTCCTTGTCGGCAACGTCTCACCATTTCCATCTCGTTTTTGTTCTTGTGAAGATTGCGCCGGTTGCGGCATATTCGCAAGTAACAAAGCCTTGCTGTCCCCGAGCTTATCTTGGTGTGAACTGTGCTTCACTTAACTCCCAAAACATATAGAACTCGGTAGTGAGCTCAAGTGTTGAATTATTCGGCAATATGGTCTCTTGTTAATGGGTTCTGTCTGAAGAACAGAGTGAAGCTGTTTTCCTTGTGGAGAAAGTGGTCAGCTACTCACAGACATCTCCACCAACATCAACAGAGACGACCTCACTTCACTTCCCAGATCGTCACCGAGCTAGCAACATCTTCCAAAGAAGAGATAGGGCGAGAGAGAGTTGAGAGGAGCTCGTGCCGAGACAGCAAGCTTGTGATGAGGTGGTTTTTGCGAGTTCAAGCCTCGAGCTTTGACGAGAAGAAGACGCATAGGAGATGAGAGCATCGAAGTCTTGATCCAAACCGGATGGGAGAACTTGCAAGGAGCTAACGGATCGAGCGAAGACTTGACCTTCGTCGCAAGCGCATCATAACGGTTCTGATCGTCCTTTCAACGTTTCGTACCAGAAAGTATCGGCTCCGGCGTTGTTGATCTATGTCATCGTCCCTCTCCTGTGGCCACGAGATCGAGATCCCGATGAAGCTTCCAAGGCTTTCTCTGCTCGTGTTCTTCGCTACAATCGCTTGACCTTGATCAGTCCGAGAAGAGCAATCTCAGAAGCTTCATCGAGAAAAGAGACTCAATCATCGAGATCGCCATCGCCGCTCCGAGCCATCTCCGTGAGCCGAAGGACCCGACGGTGAGCTGAGAGTCTTGGTCTCGTTGGTGGGTACATCGAAAGCGAAGCTTTCATCTTCGTTGAAGAAAGCTTCGAACTTTCACCTGTTCTCGTCAATGGAGAGTCTCAGCCTAGGTATCGACGTCGTCGTCTCCTGTCTCGCTCGCTTCTTTCTTCCACAGTTTCGGCCGACTCCTCCCGTTTCATTCCACCGAGAGAAATAAATCCAAAGAAAAAAGTCGAGACTTTTGGGTCTTGTATGAACCAAATCTTAACTCGGTTCTCTTCTTACCGAACCAAAAGACGCCGATAATGCCTCCGCCGCTTAGGTTGATGACTTGGAGCAGATTGCCACCGTTTGTGTGCGGCACCGTCGTCGGGGTTCCGCCTTAGGGAATCATGAGGACCGGGTGATTCTCTAACTTGTTGGATCTCATTTGGGCTTCTTTTACTCTTTTTCTTTGAGCCCAAACATCCTAGGTTATTTTAGGCCAAGATCGAATGAATGGAAACCGACGAGTACATATCTAGGAATTTCTCCCAAGTTTGATTTGCTTTGATGATATTTTCTTTGGACCCCCTCCTTCTAGCGCCAACTGTTTAAACCGAAAATGGTGTGTTTGTCGGATTCATACAATGAAGAATTTAAGAAATAGATTCCTTAGATTCTTGAGGTTTAAGAGAAATCAACATTGAAATCAAATGAAAAATGAACATCAAAAGAGTTTATTGATCTAAGATTGTATTACAAGTATGAATACAAGTGTAAAGTAAATCTAAGAATCCATAAACTCTTTGTAAGAAGTGTTCTAAGTGTAAAATGGAGAGAAAAAGACCCCTTCTCAAAGGGAGATAGTTCCTTATTTATAGAAGAGAGATGTAGGGTTTCATGGTAAGATGGGCCTAATTTTGTTGTCTAAATGGACTTTGAGGGAAGATGTAAATCCACCCCCAACAATTAGTTCGACGTCTGCTTGCCTCCCACCCAAGGGTACGTAATATAGTTTTACCTTCTTCAATGTTTCCATGCATGACATAAGGATGCTATAAAGATAGGCACCATTGTCATAGGAACCTTCAGCTGATTTCTTTAGGTGAAGTAACCAAATGGTCCTGTTGTCATAGGTGAAGAACTGCTTGATACCTTCAGTGTAGTGAGCAGCTGGAATGTCGCTGTTGATAGCTTTCACCATAAGATGCTGATAACGATGAAACGTTAGCATGGGATTCATTGTCTGTGGACGTAGGTTGAGACGTTTGATGACATGATCATCTTGCACGGCCGAAGAAATTGTGCGTGAGACCGTTAAGCAGTCAGGGGCGGACGCAGGAAGGCCATAGGTGTGGCAAGTGCCCCACGCAAAATTTTGTTTTCCTTCAATAGTTAACATACAATTTATGTAAATTCCCTTGATTTAAACATTTTATATGATGTGTGCCCCATACTAGTTATGTGGCTGGATCCGCCCCTGTAAGCAGTGGCTTATATCTTCAACGGAAGATGAAGCAACCCGGGCAAGAATTTCAGCAAGGAGTTCCTGGGGTAGAGATTCTATTAGAGATAAACTGTTTTGAGTAGACATTGCTGCTATGTTTGAGAGATTATTTGTTTTTAGGTCCAGACGTCGATAGCTTTATCGTGTAACGATATCTTTCTGGTGCCTTTTGAATTCCATGACTGTAAGTCTGTAACCGATTGTTTATTTTTTAATTGCTTTTAAAGCGAATAAGCAATGAAAACATAGTGGGTGTTGGAGTTTAATGCTAAACTTTTGATGCATTTGGAATACGGTTTTCTTTTATATTTTTTCTATTTTTTGATGCAGAAGATGGTTTAGACTGGTGCTTAAGTATTGAGGATTTGATTTGATTTATTAATGCATTGTTTTTATAGTTATGCTATAGAGTAAGGAATAATAGTGGTGTGTAATTTTTTTTGTTTATAGTGTGTTGTATTTTATGATATTATCGGGTTGTTTTACATATTATAAAGTAAATAAAGCCATTAAATAATTTGTTCAGGTTGTAAAATCCATTATTTGTATTGTTGTACTCATACTACTTTGTTTTTCTTTTTTTTTTTTGTTCTTTTCTTTTAAATTTCTTAGTTTTCTTTTAACTCTTATTGTCGTTGCGTTTAAATGCTTTACTAAACGAAAAGTCTGAATACATACTACAGCAACGTTGCCTTGCGTGCTTGACAAGGCATTAACTGAATGAATCATGTGACAAACTTAATTTAGAAGGGATTGTTTAGCATCTGAATGTTTTAATATTTTCATTTTATATTCTACTTGAAGCAGAACATTTCTGACTGAGTAGCAGGGCATTAACATATGAAAGAATTATGAAGCAAGGTATGAGCAGTCATTGTTCTTAAACATCTAAAAGCGGTTGACATTGTATCAAAATAAAATCTCTATTGTAACTCCACCGATTCTCTAACAGTGCTGCTGTCTTAGGGTACATGAACATCTGGTATGGGGTACCTGAAATGAACAAAGTCGATTTAAGGTTGCTATCTATTGGTAATTGGATAGATCTTTTATTATTAGAGAAGGCTAGTATGTGACTTACGTGTCTTGAGATTACCAAAAATCTCTTTGTGAACAATATTTGTCACAACATCTTTTCTAGTTGCACCCTCTGTATCATCTACTATTTTAAGACCCTCCGGTGATGTGACTCGCGAGAGAGCAACATACAGTTGCCCGTGACTGAAAACAGGTCTTGGGAGATAGAGAGCTACCTGCTTCAGGCTCTGACCCTGACTCTTATTAATAGTCATCGCATAACACAGCTTTATTGGATACTGTCTTCTTCGAAACGTGAAAGGATAGATAGTGTCGGTTGGGGACAGCTGAATCCTTGGAATCAATACACTATCTCCGACATGAGTACCTGTTAGAAGCTCAGCCTGTAGAACTCTGTGTCCCAGACGTGAAATCATCATCTGTGTTCCATTGCATAGCCCATTTTTCTGGCTCAGGTTACGCAGCATCATAACTGGAGAACCAACCTTCAGACAGTTTATGTGGCGGCAAACCTGGAAACTCAAGTGAGTATAAGTACTCCTGAGTGTAGTTATTGGTCCAGTCATCTTCGGGTGTACTCTCAAAAGCAACACTGTCTGAGCTCAAGAATTCTCTTTCTAGAGAAGGTACCTTAGACAGAAGGTATGAGTTTATTTCATGGGCACTGGCGTTTGTTGGAGCCAAGATAGCTCGCTCTGGTAAGTACGTCCGGTTCAAGTAGTTCTTAACAAAATCTGGGTACGCAGCATCTGATATAGACTTGTGAAGATGATCAGATCTTGGTAACATGAATTCATCTCCTATTATAACCGGCTCGCCATCCTCATGACTTCTTCCTTCTGTCCTCACGGTGGGTGCAGTTCCATTACCAACTTTTAAAATCCATTCTGCAAAGTCCTTGTCAGCTTGTCTCAGTCTCATGTTGATGGTTAAAGTATAAACCTCAGCAAATGGCCAGAGGTATGACTTGCTGATCGAGGCTTTAACTATGTCTTGTCTAGAGCCAAGAGGTATAACCGGCAAAATTTGCCCAAAATCACCACCAAGGACAACCGTTTTCCCTCCGAAAGGTTTATTAGCTGCTGATGGATCTTGTAGAGATTGTAAGTCTCTAAGTGTGCGATCCAGAGTTTCAAATGCCTGGCGGTGAGCCATAGGGGGCTCGTCCCATATGATTAAGTCAGTCTTTGAAAGAAGACTCGCTAACATAGAGCTAGGCGTTATCTCACACACTGTCTGATCCGTTAAATTTATAGGAAGTTTGAAACGGGAGTGATCTGTTCTACCTCCTGGTAGTAGTAAAGCTGCAATGCCTGCTGATGCAACAGGGATGACAACCTTACCAACTGATCTCAGTTTTGCTATAATTGTCCTGTATAAGAAAGTTTTTCCAGTCCCTCCACCACCATAGACAAAGAACAACTGACCAGATTGTTTCTAAACGGAGTCAACCACAGCACTGTAAACGGTTTTTTGATCTTCATTCATGGTGCTAAACAGACTCTCATGCTCAATAGCTTCTTTCTCAGTGTCATAATTCAGCTCTTGGCGCAAAACAGTGTTTGAGATTTCCTTAAGAACACTTGGGTTTGGCTTAGGCATTCCAGCGAAATCAGCTAAAGATTTGCCATTCTCTTTGAGGAGCCGCTCGATCTCTATCAATGTATATTCTTGCAGCTGCTGATCTTGAAGAATAAAACCCGGAAAGTTGAATTCTCTCTGTTTCATATATAGAATATCTTCAGCCAAAATCTTCCAGGTTAGTTTCAGTGGGTTTCCAACTTCACAGTAGAGCAAGAAAAGGACGAATAAGCTCCTTAGTTGGCGACCTGTTGCCTAGTGTGAGGGTTCAACTATTGCATCATGCCATTCCTTATCGTCGTCTAGTAAACCACGCGCATAGCAAGCATCACGAAACTCCTTAAATTTCGTACCACCTACTGTGTAGAGGTCATCATAACCGAAAGCGCCTTTGACCACGTTGAGAAGGATTCTGAGATAGTACTTGTCTCCTGCAGTTGGATGTACATAGATGAGTCTGCCTATAGCTGTCCCTTGTTTCCGTGGTGTCCAAGTTTTTATGTCACTGTGGTACACAAAGTGTTCAGCAAACTGGATGTACGTGAGTTCCCTTGCTTCTTCATACCTCTGGTTTGCCACAAAATATGCTGTCAACATTGTCTTCTCAATATCCTCCTGTGACAGAACTTCCTCTAAGCTTTTATCCTGATCGTAAACCAACCTATGCTTGCCTGGTAGATGCAATGTGAGTTTCATAACAGAAGGCTGGTTGTGGTGAATGTGGAAAGAAAACAGACGCCACGATGCTTCACATGCTGAGATGTACCGACACTCCAGATATCTATCAATCTCATCCATCTCTAGGTGTTCTTTCTTTTTCTCTAGCTCTGCTCTGTCTTGACTACCAGTATGCTCAAGTAGAGCCATAGCTCGGTCAACCCCTTTAGTTATGTATTTGAAGAGGTACTTGATAGCACCTGTCTTGCAGCACCACTCAATATTGATGTGTGCTTTGTATTTTCTGATGATAGAGAGGTTATGAGGCACCACGTATCGACTATCCAACTCTATATCACCTTTGAAAACAGAGGCTCTGCTATTAACGCGCCTCTTGTAAACAACAAAACCTGATTTGTCGATCTTTGTATGGCTTGAGTATGGTTTGGGGTAGTTCTTCGTGCATTCTCCTTTCTCCATACATGGTGATAGAGGTCGCTGGTTGCCACAAGGCCCATGGATCATGTGTCACTAAACTAACTCGAAACCCTCTTTGTCTGTTTCCTTGTCAGGTAGTTCGGCTGATATATATTTATCAATGACTTCAGCTGTGTCTTCTCCTTTAAACCCCTCGAACCAAAGAAGGATATGCGCGTGTGGGAGGCCGCGCTTCTGGAACTCAATTGTGTAGACCACTGTATAAGGCAATGAGTATAAACGTAAGATGATGGATTAATAAATTAGTTTTGTATGTTTAGATTGAAGTGCTTAAAATTGTATAGTGTCAACTTGCCTGCAGCTGGTTTGGGGAAAAAGACGCCTTTCTTGAAGTCTGACATGAGCTCTTCCAACTTGAGTTTAAAAACCTTGCATTCAAGGTCTGGCCTATTGTTCGGTGAGTCACCTCCGTAAACTTCTAGGTGTTCCTTCACTTCAACCCAATTTGGGTTTGCTGTGAATGTGATGAACAAATTGGGATTACCATACCAACGACAAATAGCCATGGCATCTTGATATTTCTCAGACATATATCGAGGGCTTGATGTGAAAGAAGAAGGTAGAATGACTTTTTTTCCAGTTTTTCTAGCATCTGTATCTCCACTTTCCATAGCATTGCAGACGTTTTGATATAAATCAGCTCTCAGTTGTTTTTGATTAAGTCTAATGAAGCGCAATCTTTCCTGCTCGGTCGCAGTGAAAGCATCCACAATATACTGATGAAGCAATTTTCCAGAGAAAATGATTGTCATACCCTCGGATGGTCTTGTCTGGATCTGATGAGCGTAGTACTCTCTCATGGTCATATATTCTCGTTTTATTTTCGAGTTTTCAGAGGTTTGATAAGGTATGCGCTCATCGTATCCGTATGGGAACAGCAGCGGGTACTGAAAACTCATGTACAGAGGGTGTAAATCACTGATCCGTTGCAGCTTAGATGACTTGTACTCGAGCACTAAATCTTTACCTGCAGAGTCAGCCGTGAAGTCGCCAACGTACAAACCACCTATCTCACCTGCAGTTGGCAAGTCATATTGGCGTCCTCGATGTTTCTGATTCACTAAAGTTACACTGAATTCAACCGTGTCACCAGATAAGATACGGTCTCGTGCATGTCTGAAAGTCTTGGCGAGTGGATTATGTTCATCCAACATTTTGATCAAACCAGCCATCACATTATCATCTACTGTTAGAGCGGATGTACCCTTGCTGAATGCCTTCTTTCTGTTTGCCAGTTCATTGTCTGTGTCGACTATGTAAAGCTGTGAGAACTGCGGAGGTTTTCCCTCTGGTGGGAATAGAGAACATATTCTGTGGTGAGTTTGCCCATGAAGTCTAAATGAAAAGGGTCCAGGAGTGTTAGTAACAGAGTTGTCAATTTGGCCACCCATGGATGTGAAGGCTAACATTCCATTAGCAACTCGGATCATAATTTTGAAGCTTGATTTTTGGAGAAGTTCTTTCAGAGGTGAAGGTGGTTGTCGTCTAGGTGGTAGCTTTACACGCCCTTGCTGACAACATATGCTGAACCTTCTGGGTGAGTTTCGTGTCTCTTGAACGAACAGCTTCTGCATTCCAGACAATTGCTTGACAGTCCGGGCATGTCGCTAACTCCCACTTGTTTACAACTGGGCGCCGGTACCTCCCTGCCAGTTCAGTTCAGAAAGTTTTATTGGCAACATATATTGTTAATTTCATATGCATAGATTGTTTGATTCATACCTGGTCGGCTTCCACTCGTACACACTAATGCTGCTTTTAGAAATGTTAAAGTATGATATTAGTGATAGAAAGACCGTAGTAGCTCAAGACGCTTTGTAAACTGACTGCAATTATAAAGTCTTAACGAAGAGCTTACATTTTTTTGTAGTGGCTACTCTCTTGTTGATTAGTCTCTCCATCCGCAGAGCCCGAGCTATCCTTCTGTTATCTATAATTCAAATTAATAATGCAAGGTGAGTTACGAATTATAATTAAATTATGGATGTTCTAGCTGCATAATTTATAGTGTTATTTTGAACAGCTAAGATAGTGTCTGCGTTGTGCTGTATCTCTTGTTGTAGTGCGTTGTTTCTCTTTCTTGCGCGGATGTTTCTTCGGTTCTGTCGGGCAAGCCGCCCATTAGTTTCTGAGAATGTAATCGCCTCGGAAAAAGTCAGAGCCAACACATTAGATCTGACTTGATAAATAAGTCTCAGAATTAGGGGTGCTATACCTTTAATACGATCTACGTCTCGTCTGCATCCGAGCAAAGTTGGGGGTGTGAGTGGTAGAAATTGCTCTTTCAACCAAGGCTGGCGTTCATCAGATACTGATGAAACAGAGAGTAAATAACTTGAAGAAGTCGTCAAAATATATAAGTATGTGTAAATTAGTGTCTCGCTACGACTTACTTTTTTTTTCCGGCTTCTTTTAGTTGCAGTTGATGATGATGATGTGGATAGTAGAGGAACACTTTCTGTTCTCCTTGATCTCCTTAAAGGTCCTTTATCTGTTTCTGGTACTGGGGACTTAACCATGACTTCTTGCAATGCAGATGTACTCAAAGTTTTTTTATTATATTTCAGAAATCAAAGATGCAGAGTCTGAAACGAAGCTACAGAGAAAATTATGAGGTTTGTTAGTAACGGCTGTTTCATGCTATGTGCATTGTATTGAAGATGTGCGTGTAGTTTTTTATTAATGGGAGACGTATAGGCAGCATACAATTGTTACTGTTCTAATTTAATTTAACATAATATTAATATTAATATTAATCATATAGTAGCAAGAGAGAACGGAAATATTAAGTATGTGAAAGCTTAAATGTTGTCAAATGTTCTTCACATAAAGTACTTGTCATTAGGTCTTGGAAGAGGCTGTGGAAATTCGCTGGTCAATGTTTATACATGCAATCCTCTTAGGTTCACTTGGATCTTTCCATCACGCTTATTAATTTTTTCCACTGACCTAGGAGGAAAGGGAGGAAAATTTTAATACCCCCTCTGAAGTCACTTTTGTAATGGATTTATTTATATGTTAATGTTTTAATTTTGTAATATATGACTCTACAATGCAAACTTAGTCTAAATTTTGTTTAATTTTAAATACATGAATAACCCCTAGCACAAACCCAATCATTTTTAACTTTTTGGAAAATTTATCCCCATTAGGTCCTAAATGATGCCGTGGAAAGTAGCTGGTCAAGGTAATTACATGTTATCATTTTAAGGTTTAGTTGGATCTTCCCATCACTTATAGTTATTTTTCCCAATGTGCTAGGAGGAAAGAGAGACTAAATTTAACACCCAATTTGAGGGCACTTTTTAATAGTTTTTTTTACCATGCAATATAACGTAAATAAATGTTTTTTTTTTTTTGATCAAACCATACTTACATTAATCTTAAATATGTCTAAGCTCCAACAGAGGAGGAGGATACAAAGGGGCTATTAACAGCCAAGCAGACAACAACAATAACATAAGGGATAAAATGGCGATACAAATCATAAAAAAAAAATCATATGAAATTGTATCACAACAATGTCATAAGCTTCTTCAAAGATCGCATCTAGTGTAACCCGTAGGACCACACACACTGCACCATACGCAGAGAGCATTCGATGGGAGGAAGATCCTTGCAATACCAACGAAACATGTTCATCCAATTCACTCCATATAGGAGGAAATATTAGGAAAGAAGACTGATTCAACTGAGGAACAAGCGGGAAACCATAACCCGCCACATCCATATTCCACGGACTGAAAATCTATATTAGCAGAGTAAAAGGAGCTAAGATGACCCTGAAAAACCTTACACGAAGGAGTGGTAGGGAGGTCGAAACAAGAACTGATTGAAGGCCAGTCGACACACCCAAACACAAACCTGTATATCACAGGAGAAAGAAACCCGTAGGTTAATGAAGTGTCACTAGCGGACACAGGGGAACCACCACCACCACCATTCTTTGTCGCCATCCTAGATGGAGGCTTTAGAGTTGAGATCTGGGTAAAAGCTTGAGTAGATGGTATGGAGAAGAGACAGCCACAGACGGCTGATGAAACCCCAAATAACAAGAAGGGAACGTCACGGCCTCGAGACTCAGGCGTCAAACTTAGGAAATCCAGATCTGGGTTTTGAGTCATCGCCAGAGGAAAGAGACTGGAAGAGGTGTTGAGGCAGCGAAGAAGAGCAACGACGGTGGGTACATCCGGAGGATCTGGTGGTTCCGGCGGAGTGACGAGAGAGAGGGAAGCCAAGGGGAGGAACTTGCACGGTGGTGGGTCAGGAGGAGGCCTGAACAGCGGACAGAGAGGAGCAGTCACCATCATCATCACGAGGAAAGGGAGGAGCTGCTTCACGTGGTGGAGAGCTAGGCGGAGGTGGAGGAGTAGAGGAGATCCATCCAAGCGGCGTACATCGGGACTCGGGCTTGGGAGGTTTCTTCTAGGGCGAACATGGTATTCCCGTGTACACTAACTCTAAAAGAAAACTTTATTATTTTACGTAAATAAATGTTTTAACTTGGTTAATATATGCTTTTACATTAGAACTCCCAAAAAAATGAATGATGATGGTTCATACACTGGTGAAGTTAGCTTGTTCAAACTTAACATAACTGAATCTATAATAATAACCATGATAAAATTAAGGAAAAATAGAATTACTGCAAGGCGCATGAGAAATAGGAATTAGGACAACCACGACCCATAGTATTTTCATTAAGAAATATTTGGAAAAAACGACATAGCAAAGACTTTAAAAAAAACCAGAAATTAAAGGAACTAAAAGCAAATCCAGATAGGAAAAAAAAAACCAGAGAATGACATAGTCTAATCGTGGTTGTTTGGGTTCCAAGCTAGTACTCATTCCACACGTGCTTTCTTACGTGCAGTTGCTTCCCCAGCGTCTTCACCCGATGCTACTGCTTCATGTGCTAGACGTGCACCATCAGCTTCGGTGAGTTGATCTGCAACATTGTTTGTGATACCAGCTCTGACATCTGATCCTGGTGCCACAGATTGGGGGAGAGCTTGATCGGTAACTTCGCCACCCTCCTGCTAGCAACACCCCAAAGTTTTATATCAGATCTATATATAAGCACTACTTACAAATAAGGAGAACTCAAGTACACTAACAGAAAAATTTGGCTTTGGCGCAAGATCACGTGCGGGGAAAATGTGAGATATGGTAAAGGTTCGGTGATTTGGACCAAAATTGAAGTCCTTTAACCTGAGCTGAAAAGTGTAGGTGCTCCCCACCAGATTAGCGAGTGAGCGAGGTAGGTCGATGTCAACTTGGCCATTAGTAGCTATCCCCTGCAATGTGAAGGAAAAATATACATAAATTAAGTATACAAAAATAGATTACACGCTCAAGACGTAGAGGCTGATTAGCGGGCATACCACGATCTGTGCAGCATCAGAAGCAAGAACATGAGTCAGGCTAGCAACCTCTTCATCAAAACCAAGGAAAGCTGCTGCACCAGTGCCATCTGACACGGAGAGAATCACACGATACCTGTCAGATTGGAATGAATTTTAGTACTTTTTTACCACCACCCAGAAGCACAAAGCGAAAATAATTTATTTGACTTTAGCCACAGCATTGGTTTCATTGCATGGGACGCATTTGAATGAAGTCTCCTCTCGGATGAGTTTCTTGGAGCAAGTGGAGCAGCCAATGTAACACCAACCCTCATCAAGATGAATCTCAGTCATCTTGGCCGTACAGAGAAACTCAATTATCTGTCAAGTCAAGAGAAACTCACAATCTTAAGTGCAGTCTAAGAAGGAGTAAAATTAAGAACATGTAAACAAAAAAACCTGAGGATCGGCCGTGATAATAAATTAGTTAAGCTCAGAAACCGTCATGGGTTCAATCTTTTGTGCGTGAACCACCTTTGATGAAGACCCTGACTGGTCTGTATCACCACTTGGCAATTTGCAAGGATAATAACATGTAAACGCTTATGACAAATCAATAGCAAAATAGTCAAATTTGCGTTATCAAATAAGTGAAAGGATGCTTGCCTGGCAAATGCATCTGCTCCTACAGCAGTTTCGGAGTAAAAAAAAAATACGTGCCGCAGAAGTGCCATTCAAATATAACTTTCCTGCCAAAACACATGGGAGTGTGTATAAGTTGATGGCAACCAAACAAAAAAAATTATCAACTACATGATAGCACGCAATCTTACCCGAAACCAACTTAGGATTCACGGCTGTTACAACAACGAACCTTGGCTCTCTTCCGTACCCATCGAGCTTGCTATGGAATGCAAGGGCCAAGGAGTCAAAGATACTAACACAGACAGTAGTATCCCTTCACATAAACGATGTTAGAAAGTAAGTCAGTGATACGTAATAGTTTTAAAGTATAACAAATGGAATTCAGAAGATTGACAATACCTTCCAAGACGCAAGTTAAGCATTACGCGCTGAGCCCAGGGATACGGTCAGTTATTGTGCTCCTAATTGCACAAAACTCTCCCATTATGTCTGACATATTATGGATTGGAAACACGTTAGAGCATGGCATAAGTAAACAACGACCATAATAAAATAACAAAATTATTATACCAGGGAGTTGTCTGCTAGTGTTTGCTAGTTCAAGTATCTGGTCGTACGGTCGGAAACGGAAGTGCTCCGTCGGTATCGTCTGAGCTATCATTGCTAGCTTTTCAAATAAGGTGCCATCATTGAAACGAATGGCAACTGGCGCATCAGATAGCCGATATTTCGGGCTGCTACGCGTCACATCGAAGCCGCTTAGTGTGTATACAGAGCCTTCGGTCATACGTGGTCTGAACCTAAGCTGGAGAAGGGCAGAGACAGATCCGTGAACAACAGTAGACTGATGGAGCAATGAAGATAAAACATTAGAATCTATAGAAAATAAAACTATAAAGAGGTTTTAGAAGATAAAGGCGGATCTTACATTCTCATCGATGAGCAACATGTCAACACTCATAAGCTCCCCGCCCTTGTTGATATTCCTAGCCTCCCAAAGCCTCAGCAGACGGACCTTGACGGTATTGGAGCATCGGTCGGCTCTCAAGTCGTTAAGAAGAGTGTACGCCATCGAAATCGGTTGCGAGAAAAGAGTTTACTTCTAAATTTCGTCTGATTTGAGGTGTGCATCGTAAGATGGTGAGATGTCGTATTTATAGCTGAGGATTAAGCCGGGTACGGTGGAATACGAAGAGGTGTATTGATTGAGCAATTCAAGTGGAAGGAGTGGATTAAAAGGGGTGAGGTGGAGTTAACTTGCAGAGTTATTGAAATTGGAGGCGTTAGGGATATTGAACAGGCTCGAATCTCTGCGTCTCGCGGTCGAGGATGAGAAGGTAGAAGACGAAGACGAAGACGATACGGGAAAACCCTAGGCTCCGTCAGTTCATATGAACGGGCTCCAAAATGGGCCGCGAAATAAAAATTAAATAGACATCACATTCGCCGGAGCCCAAACCGAATAAGAAAAGAAAAAAACGCAACCAATTAAATACCGACACGTGTCAACAAATGCCCACACCTAAAAAGGGACGTGGAGGGCTAAGATGAGAAAAAACTGTGCTTTATTAATATAGATTGTACTGTAGTGATGTTTGTATGTTAGCAATCAAAACTTTGGAAGTGTTTTCCTGAGCCATGTTAATAATCATTTCACGTTTTACATGTTTTTGTCTCGTAATGATGTTTATTGTTGATTTAGCTTGGGAAAGAATGGACAATCCAACAACATATACACCACTGAAACGAAACTCAAATGAGTAGGCTATGAGTATGGTTTGCTATGTGATCCATGATTTTCAGACAAATTGAGATGTAGGTCATGTGGCAAAGATTTTTCTAGTGGCAACAGAAAAATTGAGAAGTAGGTTTTGTTTTTGTATTAGATGTGATTGAAGAAACAACAGTTGTGATATATGATCTAACTTGGTATTTGATGAATTTTTTGTATATTTAAGACTAAAAGCTTATTAAAACTAAGTCCAGCGTATATTCCGAATTTATGTCGAATTTTTAACAACTCGCTAAAATGATTAACATATCCTTGCGCAGCGTTTAGAATCATTGTTCTTTTTCCCGTAGCCACTCATTTTGTCATCTTTTGCCACACGCATGTATTTAGACAACGACATCTACATATGGAATAATGTGGAATTACAAAATGTCATAATATCATGTCATAGTATCATGTTATCTTACGTGGGCAACTATCAAACATTCAAAAAATAAATTAAAACCCTATGTCTCCTTCTAACCAGATAAAGATAAGACATGGGCTATATATATATATTATTTTTATTTTTTTGAACATAAGACATGGGCTATATTTTTGAAGCCTACTAAACTTGTATAACCACTGTACTCTAATTAGTAAATCCTAAACTCAAATATAAAACATAAATCTTAAATCCAAATATAAACCATAAACCATAAAACCAAGTATAATTATTAAACCCTAAATCCAAATATAAACCAGAAACTCTAAACCCTAATCATTATCCTAAACCCAAATATAAACCATAAACTCTAAACCTTAGATATTAGTGTTTATGATTTAGTGTTTAGGATTTAAAATTTAGTGTGTTGCTGACAGGGTTAAGAATATTTAATAAAAAAAAATTCATTTGGCAACTAGTATAATTTTATTTTTACCCTTTTTATTTTAATAACTTTGTTTTTACATTGTTAACGCCTCCAGAAAACACTAGACCCTAAATCCTAAACACTAAACCTAAACCTTCGGATTAACCTTTGCAGAAATTCTAAACCATAAATCATAAATATTAAACACTAAATATTAAAAACACTAAACCTTAAATCATAAACTTTTAAAGAAATCTTAAAGCATATTTTAGTGTTTGGGATGTAGTCTATAAGACGAGTTTGTGATCTTCATGTAGATTTATGTATTTCTTTGTGTAACTAGGTAAATTTACAATTTTTTTGTATTGAAAAATATATATTTAATATCCGACAATCATTTCTTCAATCTTAATTTTGTAAAAGTTATCTGGTTTTTTTTTTCGGTGGACAAAATTAAGTATCCAAAATTGCATGCGAAAAATTGTACAATGCCAAATTGAGTTACTAGAATAAATGAAGTAGATTTTGTAGGGTTAGATTACGTTTAAAAAAATCCATAATTAATTTACGCTTAGGAAGGAAATCGGATTGTTACATTTTAAAATGCAAGTTTTTTAAAAATATGCCGTTTTTTACAACTTTTTTTTTCTTTATTTGTATAGTTTTTATTTTTTTTATTTTTTTTACCATTGTTAACGCCGTCAGCAAAACACTAGCCGGCAGCCGCTAAATCCTAAACGCTAAATCCATGGGTTAACTTTAAACTCTTTGATAAATCATAAACCATAAATCATTAACATTAAATACAAAATCTTAAAAGCACTAACCCCTAAACATTAAATCCTAGACTTTTTTAGAAATCCTAAACCATAGCGGTTATGATTTACCCAAAGATTTAAATTATTGTGTTTAGGATTTAGTGTCTAAGACACGATTGTGATCTTCATGTAGAATTATGTATTTATTTGTGTGATTAGGTAAATTAACAATTTTTTGGTATTGAAAAATATATAACTTTAATATCCGATCATTTTTTCTTACATCCTACTTTTGTAAAATTAAACTGGTTTTATTTGGTGGACAAAATTAATTATCTTAAATTCCATGTGAAAAATATTGTACATGACCAAATTGAGTTATTAGAATAAATGAAGTTGAGTTTATAGAATTAGCATACGTTTCAAAAACAATCCATAACTAATTTAGGTGTGTGCATAAAAATTCTTAAAAGTAAAGACGGGAGTGTCAGACCTGTGCATGCGTCTATCGGCAACTTCGAACAAGGTTACTACTAGCATTATGAAAAATCAAGAGGATCATGGACATGTACCTAATTAAATTTGGTTTTGTGGTTATCCACCACCAATTCCCATATGTATTTTAATACGTAACCAGAAATCAAAATATATTCGGTTGCATAGAAAGTAAACCAGATTGTTACATTTTAGTATGTAAGTTTTTTAAAAATATGTTCTTAACTATTTAACCGGACTAAGTAAAACATTTTAGAAAAGTTAATTAATGGCAAATATTAATTGGTAAACTACCAGAACACCAAAAGGGTGAACCTTTAAATTCACCTTATCTTATAGGACGAATAAAAGTGTCACGTAGATTATTAAATAAAAAAATATTAAATTAAAAAAAAATAGCTGAAAAAACGAATGACTCCAATTTTAACGATGATAACGCGGCCAGCTAAACCCTAAATCTTAAATCTTAAACTTTAGATCCTAAATCTTAAACTCAAACTCTAGAATCTAAAATCAAACTTTATACCCTAAACCTAAATCCTAGATCATAAACCCACAAAGTATACCCTAAACCTAAATCCTAAACCATAAACCCAAACCATAAACTCTAAACTCAAACTATATACCCTAAACCTAAATCTTAAACCCTAAATCCAAACTGTAAATCCTAAAACAAAACCCTAAACTTAAACGCTATAGGGTTTGGGTTTATGATTTACGATTTGGATTTAGGGTTTAGGATTTGGGTTTAGGGTTTGAGTTTAGGGTATAGAATTTGGGTTTAGGGTATATGATTTGGATTTAAGGTTTACGGTTTGGGATTAGGGTCTAGGATTTGGGTTTAGGATATATGGTTTGGATTTAAGGTTTATGATTTGGGTTTACGGTATATGGTTTGGGTTTAAGTTCTAGAATTTGAGTATAGAGTTTAGAATCTTGAATTTATGATTTAAAATTTAGGGTTTAGAGTTTAGCTGGCGGCATAAACATCGTTAAAATTGACGTCATTTTTTTTTTTTCAACTATTTTTCTCTAATTTAATATTTTTTTATTTAATAATCTAAATGACACTTTGATTGGTATTAGAAAGTGAGATAAATTTAAAGGTTCAATTTTGTTCGGTTACTAAAAAGTAAAAATAGAACAAAAAACTATAAACCGAAAGCACCTCCCATAACACAGTACATCCTACTTAAATATGTTTAAATTTGGTTAATATAGAAATACTAAAACAATGAATATTGTTAATTAAGCCAATATTTAAATAGATGAGGCTATATATTTCTAGAACACGTTACGTGTCAAAAAGCTGTGTATGTACTAAATAGTTGGCATACAACTTTAAAATTTAAAAAAAAATATTGGGTTCAAAAATAATTACAACACACATACTCGAAAACCCAGAAGCAAAATCGCCATTGCGTTGACTCTTCCCTTCCAATATGTGACCGGTTACAGAAGGACAATATCGCCATTATGAATTTCCATAATTATCTACCACAATATGCCTAATAAAAAAATTTCATAGTTATCTATCGCAATTTTCCTATATTTTAACAATAAAAAGATAATTGGGAAGAAAGTTTTGTTACGTTGAGATTCAGATATTTTTGCAAGATTTCAGCTCAAGTGCACATGTGCAGCAACTGTTACTTATGGTAGACTCTTTAAATAATCTTCTCTCCTCAAAATCCTCCAAAATAAGTTTCAGTTTGCAAGATATCGTGGTTTTATTTTAGGTTTTCGATTTGGTTTTCCCGTCATACTAATAAACTGATTTAAAGTTGAGCATAAATCTTCTATATTATTAAAAAAAAAATATCCATTAAAAATACCCTTAAATTTTTTCAACTTATTAGAATTAAATTAAACTACATATTTTATTGCTCGTCTATTCCAGTTAGATTAAAAAGTTTTCCTTAATCAAATTTAAATTTAATGTCATTAAATCAAGTGATTACATAATGGTTAAGTACAACTTCGAAACTTAATGTCATTTAACCAAAATCAACCAAAAACGTACGAGGATATCACAATAAATACAAACTTAAAATCGAATATATTCTATTAATCAAAACAAAATATCTTCAATGTCATATCTTTAATGTACCTATTAAATATATAAACTATAACCATCTAATCTATTAAAAAAAGAGTACAAAGTTTAGATTACCCCTTAATTTTTCAATATATTTACACTTTCATGCCACTGATGTATTAATTAAAGCTATATTTATGGATTCTTTGTCTTTAATGGATTATTAATTGATTTATCCGAAATTAAATTTATACTTGCCAAACAAAAACAATCGACATCACCCTTATATATACTTTCTTATTATAGTTATTCCATTGCTTAACAATCAATTATCTCTGTCATTTCCATACAAAAAAAATTCACGGTATATAACAAAATTCAAAAGATCAATATAAATACTTATATATTATGTTTTCGTTAACTCCATACCAACCAGATATATCCATGTCTCACATTTAAGGATAAACAACTTAACAATTGTTATATAAAATACCTCTTTCATACTTTGACTATCTGTATACACCTTAATTATCATGATAAACAATGATTTTCACTAATCATCCAATGTCATACCTTGCGGTCAATCAACGAAATATTTGAAATTATAATTTATACAATCCTTAAAAATATACATCTTTTTAGACCCTCATCCTCACATTTTGTACAAACAAAAGTTTCACACGATAGCTACTTGCAATCAATATTAGTATGATTTAATGATTATCAATATACATCTTTTTTAGATCCTCATCTTTTAATAATATAGATTTCCAAATATAATAAAAAATATCTTTCAACATAAACAACTACTATTTTAAAATGCTGTTTTAAATCCTCATCTTTTTCCACATCAATACATATCAGGTAACCAACAGATTTGGAATCCAAAATATACGTAAACCAAATCCTTTAAATCCAGCAATATTACTTATTATTTTTGGTAACAATATATCTATTCTATTAAAATAGCAGTGTGACCAATTGATATAGATTCAGTCCAACAACAATTTTTTCCCATAACCTACTTTAAAAAAAAAATAAACCAACTCTTTTATAACTACATCTAAATCTACATATTTCTTCCTCTTACGTGACCTCTTCTTTTTTTCCTATATTCTAGGAACCCTCATAACTTCCATTTTTTGATAACTATCATCTATGAGAACTTATAATTTATTTATTTCATTTTAAAATTGTTTTGTTTAATTAACCAATGCAGATTTTGTAAAAATTATATTTTATTCTCAGTGTAGAGATCTTTGACGGGGGTAGTTCTTCGTGACTTCTTTCTAATCAGTTAAAAACACAAAATGTTGAAAAAATTATGTATAGTGTTAGTTTGTGTAAAATCTTTTTTGTTCTTAATTGTTTGTGGTTTTCTTTGTAAATTTAAGAACTATAAAGAAAAAATGATGAGAAAACTAAAAAGAATAAAGAAAGAGCGGCTGAATTAAGTTTACATGGAGAGAGAAAGAAGAAGACTTTTTAATGCTTTGACTTTTCTATTTTCTTTTAATGCGAACATCATAATGGAAAAGATATATTCTCTCCGTTTCATTTTATTTGTCGTTTTAAGTTTATACATACAGATTAAAGAAACATATGATTTTGTAAATTTCTAAAATAAAAACACGATTACCTATACA
>NC_027755.1:11431181-11442008 GCF_000695525.1 Brassica oleracea var. oleracea
AAAAAATGAAACTTGCAATTTATAGAAATAAAAAGTTTTTAAAAATAATAAAATAGGTTTTCAAAACTAAAAAATACGCATTTTTATTATAAAAGAATATGGATTAGTGTAAAGAATAAACTTTCTTAATACTTACACAAGAATTTGGCATAATAATTAAATTAAATTTATAAAACAGTTTAAAAAAAAATGAAAATGTTAAAAATGAAATTAATACACTGGCCCTAAACGTATACAATTAATATACTTACAATGTATATATATATATGTATTTAATAGAATAAATTAAAATTATTTTTTTCACATTTTTCAAAAAAAATGTTCGTTCTTCAGAGTGGGTTGGGACGGGTTGGATTTAATATTGGTTTTCGAATATAAAATTTTAAAAATTATCCGGGTATATAGTTCATGTCTAATTGAGTACAAGACTTGATTTTCCGGTCGATTCCAAAAAAAAATTTATACGAATATTTTTGACTAATTATGTTAGGTAACTATTAAGAAAATATAATATGTTACAGGAATAAAGTTTAAAAATAATTTTAAAATACATATAGCACAGTGTGTAGTTATGCAACTTGACATATTTAATACTTCTACCAAAATTTAAATGAAATTAATTTAAGATTAAACACAAATATGATTACAAAAAAACACAAATATGATTAAAACATAAATATAAAAATTAAATGTTTCAAAAAAAAATTAGAACAAAAATATACCCGCCCTTCGAAGGGCGGGTCAAAATCTAGTATATATTTAAAATTTTATATACGATAAATGGACCATTCCTTAGAAAGTAAACTATCACTAATCATTAATCAATTCCAATTAATTACATTAATCAATAATCAGTCTATTAACTGGTTTAACCTATAACTAATGCCCGAGATGTACAAAAGAAAATAGTTCACGGGATTCATATTTCCAGAGGCGAAAATGTTGCCATGGGATGGGAGGCAGATGGATTGAAGAAAATCAATTTGAAATCCATTGATCAGGTAGAAGAAAAATTAAATTCTTCAATCAATGAAGATTTTAAAACAAAGGAATAAGAGATAGGACTCTTTGTGTTCTGTAAATTTGGTTGAGAGATGAATTGAACCTTTAGGGCACATGAGTCTCTATTGCTGGATATTCAGCAGAGGCAAAGACAACAGCTTAGGGCTTCTATGATGACAGAGGAAGATGAAGAGCTATCTTTCTTCCTCGAGATGAGAGGCGTGAGAAAGAGCATGATAATCTCCTTCTCAACAATCATGAGTTGGAGGCTCCACCAGGAAACATTTTTTGTTTTTTTTTTCTTTGATTCTAACTTGTGGAGACAATCATGATGTCTTCTGATTTGGTTATGGTTCTGTACGTTCAAAATTTGAAACTTCACCAATGTTCAATAGCTCAAGTGATGGCCCAGCAGGGAAGAAAGGCTACAAAAATGACAATGAATGGTAACTTTAGCCACAGTTTTTATCAGCTAACATATTTACATGTTGAGGAGATAATTGACCCAAAAGCAACGTTTTCAAATGAGGAAGGAGATGTGAGTGAAGGTGGCGAGTTCCTGGAGCCACTGGAAGAAGCAAAGCTGTTCGTTGAAAATTTGGCTTACGATGTTGACAACCAGGCTTTAGCTATGCTCTTTGAGAAAGTCGGGACAGTCGGAGCATCTCTGGTTTGAAATAGTTATTGCAGTGTTTAGAATTATGTGGATTGAATATATCTATATATGTTAACATTAGATGGAACTTTCATACTTTTGGTTTTGAATATTCTTTCTTTTTACATTTGTTTAGTTCAAGAGATATATATAATATATAGGAAAACCGACCAGAGTCGTGGGTTTGGATTTGTGACTGAGAATAATGAAAGAAGCTCAGAGAGCGGTCTAGAAGTTCAACATTATGTAAATTTATATGTTATCAATCATATCTGAAGTCTCTGCACAAAGGAACATAACCACAAGCAATTCATTATTTAAGTAAACCAATTCCAAAATAGTGTGCTTATAAATCAATACACCAAAGTCAACTTACATGTATGGTAAACATTCATCACTTTTTAACGGAAAAATAAATATTTTTGAAAATTTGATTTTGGCAAAATTTCAAAATTTTGGTATCGTAAAAAAATATCTTAGCTATAGAATTATGGTTTCCAAACTTTGCATATTTTATTTTAAAAGAATATTAACAAATAACTTTATTTAATATATGTAAATTAAAGTTTAATTCATTTAAAACAAAATATGTTAAATAATTTTAATATAAATATACTCGGAAAAAATATTTAAATGTAAGAATATAAAAATCACTCATAAAATCAAGAATTCAAAGTTTAATTAATAAAAATGTTGGACCACTACATTTATTTGAATTCCTTTATTTTTTCTAAAACTAACTTAGTTATTATTAAATATACTCTAGCTAGCATATTATTTTAAAATTTTAAAATAAAATATCTAAAAAGATATTTTAAGTATCTTTTTAAGATTACATTTTAATAATACATTTTAATAAATTTTCATTTTCATTTAAGTATCTTTATTTATTTAAAAAGTTACTATTAAATAGTAAAATTCGTAGTTAATATTAAATATTATTATAAATGAATACTAATTTATTTTTTGTTTATAGAATAAGAAATAATAATTTCTACAATTTTTTATATAATAATTGAAATGAAGTGGAACTTTATGAATTAGATTTAGTGTAGGTTATTGAGTTAAAAATTTAAATCATACAAATAATCTGATTAACATATACGTATGACTAAGTCTAAAATACAAGTATACCTTTAGTAAAATATCTAATTTAATGTTAAATTGAGAGTTAAGGTATTAATTAGTCTTCATGTTTTAATACAGAGTTACCACTGGATAATTTGAAACAGTAAATTATAAATATATAACTTTGATATTGTCATAAACAATTTAAATATATTACTTACATTATCACCAAATAAATTATGATCTATATAAAAAATATCAAATTCTAAACTATGAAAATTGTGTCTTTATTAGCATATATGTATTAATATAAAAATTATCCAAATTGTATGCTTCATAATCAAATATACTTGAAAATGGTAAAGTTAAAAAAACTCCAAATTACAAATGATTTATTTAGACTTAGTTGTTTAAACATCAATAACACATTTCATCAATGCATATAATTTACAAACGATCAAAACATATGAATAACCATAATTGTGAAGTATAAAAAATAAAAAATAACACCCGTACGGTTGTGCGGGTCAAGATCTAGTTTATATTAGTTATTTCAAAAATATATAAAATTGGTCGGCATAATATTTTTGGCCCTTTAACTTGGGGGTCAATCATCATTTATATCGATTATTTAATATACCCAAATCTAACTATAACTAACTCATAGATTTCGAAAAATAATTATGCCAACCAATTTTTATATATTGTTGAAATAACAAATATAAATATTGATTATTTATATTGATTATATTTTTCTTATAAAATTAAGACCATATCTAATTAGAAACTATTTAAATATAACTGATACTTTCATTTTTTTTAAACAAATCTTAATCCACATTTTTATATCTTACAATAGAAGTTGCATAAATAAAATATTCTTCAAAAAAATTATTGTTGAATCATAAATCAATTTCGTAAACCATACTAACTCATACTTCTCTCTTTCTTCATATTTTAATTTCAAAAATTTGTTTTCTATATATCTTATGCAAATACATAACTCTCTTTATTTATATTTTTTAATTTATTTATTTGATACTAAATATCGGTAATAAAACAGATTGTAAACACACACACTAAATTACTCAATGTTATACGACTAACTATTGAAAATTCATCATGTATTATAAACTAAAAACTAAATATATATATATATATATATCCGCGCGGTTGCGCGGATCAAGGTTTAGCAGATATTATTTTAACTCTTTGGTACGAGAACATTTTTTCAACTGTTTCGTCTTTCCATTTTATATATTCCTTACAATCGCATTATATTTTAAATGTAATTTCCATTCGATTTTGTGCCTCCTAAAATTTACATCATAGGAACTCAAATGATCTTATTTGTAAAATTACTATCATTATTTTTTAACATATATATTTACAAATATAATAAACTAAATTACTATATGTTTTTAAAAAATATAAAAGATGATATTATTTTGACTGGTTAGTTAAAATAGCGTTTTCAATATTATCAATTTATACATTTTTTAATGTGTTAGAGTATTAGGTGTATAATGGAAATAGTACCTTTCATCAAGTCTATTTGGATAGGGTTTATCTTCAGCGGGACTCCATTTTATGCAGGTAATAATCAGCCATATGAATGAGAGAAACCAGATTCACAGAGGAAAGCGGCGAGCCAAACATTGTCGTTCTCTCTCATATGTAGGATTCGGTACAAAAGAAGAGAAAAGAGAAGACCCAAAATGGTGAGATCGACCCAACCCAAGGAGATGTAGTTCCTATCATTAGCCAAAATCTAAGGAAGAAGAGGGCCAGTATTGACCAGATCAACCTACAACACCGTGAGAAATAACCGCACAACTGGAAAATTATAAACCTGATCTACAACAAATAACAGATAATCTCACAGGAGAAGAAAACGAGGAAAAACAAGAGCACAGAGGTGAGTCTTTTTCCGGTGATAGTGAGAAACACCGCACACCGGAAAGAAAAACGAAATACATAGATGGTGATTGCTCAAGGTCAAAGTATGGAGAGAGGGCAAAAAACAACTTCAAAGAATAATGTGAAAAAATAAAATACAATTTTGAAGCTGAAATCGTTAATCTTAAAATTAACAAATGTATGAATGCAAAGTTATTGAAATTTAATATGCTTTACATCAGAAGCTCACTTCACCACTAATAAGTACTAATATACACACAACAACACATTATTGAAAAAAAATAATATATTAACCTATCCATCACCTATTATTACATAACACATTAAAACAACAAATAATACTTTTCAAAAATAAAAACTTACCACATAATTACATCATCCAAAAAATCATACTTAACAACAATAAAATAATATTTTGCGCGAAGCGCGGACACTCCCCGTAGTAACTTATAAACCCGTTTTATAATGCATTAATAGTTAACATTATGTTTTATATACATATATTATGAACTATATAGGAAAATAACACTTCTTAACACTAGTTTTTAAGAAGAAAATTGTAAGACCCGATCCTGGCCTCTCGACCCAACTGGATCCGAATGCTTACTTATTAATGTCTTTGCTTGTTTGGTTCATTTTAAGTCTTTTATTTACTAAGTCATATTCGAATATGAGGTTCATAACAATCGACCAGATAGTACAGCGGAATGAAAATTTGTTAACTTTGTATTACTTAGAAACATGAGATCCGATACACAACTTCTTAACAGTTTCATAGACAATAACTAGTTCTTCCCTAGCATCATCTAACCACATGCTACACAGCCTCTCACTGACCGAGCCTTCACGGCTCCTTGGCTTGACCAGAACCATCCTTAGTTCCTGAAACCACACCCAGATAAGCATTAATCATAACCGAAGATAGAACGGATCGATTCTACAATGCTTGGCTTGGTTCCTAGAACTTAGATAAACCTCAATCAATATAATCACAGATAGTATGAACCTGTCTACCATATCCTAAGTCAATCAACCAACCACCCATGCCCTAGAACAGATAGACAGTTCCAAAATAATAAATCAGACACACAAACAGATCCGGATCGCCCCAAAGACCAGTTCGTCTATCTGGACAGAATCTAGGTTTGACCGGCCAATGAAGTTCGGCTCGAAGGCCCAATGGACTTCCTTACCTGATCCGGCCTTGGGCCTGGATCCATATGGCCGAGTAAGCCTCAATCCCAATCCGGAAGGCTTAGCAACCGGTCAAACCATGCGACTCATACCCTGGCTTAGATAAACCGTGTACTTATCTTGACTTAACAAGTCATAGACTAATCCATAAGGATCGGACAGAACCTGCATCAACAGACACCGTTTGGAACATGCACCCCTTCGGTCATTGGTACCTCTTGGTCCTCGTACCTCTTGATGTTCGTAACCTTTGGGCATCTCGTACCTTTTGGTCACTTACACCCTTTGGCAACTCACAACCTTTGGAAACACGTGACCTTTTGCACCTCGTGCCTTTTGGTATATTCCCAACCGTTCAGACCAACCGCCCAGTCTATGGTGCGATTCGAACCATCTGCCTAACCGACCAGGCGTCTAGGTTAGCGGTTTGGTTATGATCGGCCTAAGCCTTGGGACGCATCCCTTGGACTCAACCATCACAAACTTTCGTGTATATCCCGAAAGAAGAGAAGAGAACGGATTGAAATAGATAAGGAGAATCGGATGGGACTAATGAACCGACCAGAGCTGCGGTGCAATCACAAGGACCGTCTGTTCGGATTGATGGAGCCACGGCCCATTACATACCTTATGAACCACGTCTGGGTTCTCCATGTTCTTCTCCTTGTCTTGATCTCCCATTCTTGATCGGAGTCAGTTACCAAAACGATCAGAGTCGCCGGAACCAAACACCACCACACTCGGCCTTTCTCTTGACCGTAACTCTCTCTCTCTTTCTCTTTCTCTCTCTCTACGATTTCTATGATTATTTTTACTCTGGAATTGGATAATGAAATCGACAGAGGGGACCCTATATTTATAGAAAACGAAGGGGTAAGCCTTGCCCCACGAACAGGCTTGACTTGTAGCGAATGGGCACCTTCGGCCAAGGGTTGTGCCCTCTCGGCCACTTGCATCCCATCGCCTAAACCGATTGGGTTTGGGTCGGACATAAGCCCAAACCATTCCCAAATCCTTCTAGACTTAGCCCACGGCCTTGTCCAAAGACCCAACAGCCCATGGCCTCATGGCCGGACCTCACGGCCCACCACTGACCCGGACCATCGGCCCGTAACCCGAACAGTCCGTCTAGTTGAGATGAGCTGGCTCCCAGCTGACCCAACTGAGTGAGCTAGTAGTCCAGCTAGTGGAGCTGACTTAGTACTGGCCGAGCTGGAGTGAACTGAACATAGCTCCGTGGAGCTGGTCGAGCTACTCGTTCACTTCGTCCAGCTACCGTCTTACTCGTCCTAGCTGACTTCTGTCTTTCATAAGATTAAGTCCCAGCATCCTGACATCCTTAACCTTCTATCTTGGCCATGGAACGCTTTCCTTAAGGTCCTAAGATCGGCTGGTACGTTTCCTCGAACCATGGCTCTTCCGACAATCCTATTCAGGATTGGGGGCGTGACAAAATAACGTAATTATATTTCTTTTATAAATTACTTTAAAATATATAATTTATAATAAATGATTTAATGAAGAAAAAAATGATAAATATTATCTTGACTTTCTATAATTGATACAATTATCTACTATAAATGCTTATGTGTAAAATTATATGGATTGTTTGGCTACTAATCTTAATTGGTTTTAGAATTGCCTTTATAGACTTTATTAAAATAAATAAAATTAAAAACTATGCCAATTATATTATAACATTTTTCTTACACATTACATATGATTTACACCTAAGCAAAAATCACGTAAATGACTTCTCAATTAATATATAGTAAGATTCTATGAGCGTGAATAAATAGGACGCTGCACTCTATAATGAAAGAAACCTAAATTAAACAGTAACAAAAATCCTCTTGCATTCTAGTTAATCTTTCTCTGCTCTCTTTCTAGAAATTTAATTCTGGTTTCTTTTTTTTTTGTAATTTCACCAAATTTCCCAAAAAATATTATTGTAGATAAGTAACAATATAAATTTCCTTGACATATACACATATGATGTCTTTTGGTATTGACTTAGCAAAGAATGCGAAAATCCAATGTTTGGAATTACGGTAGATGTGAGTTGGGCGGCCGGTGTGAGGCTAGATAATTAACAAAATTTAAAGATTAACTAGAGAGTACTTGGACATTAATTTAATTATTATTTATTTTATTTATTATTTAAATTAAATATATAAGATAAATATATTAGAATGTAATAGTTTTTTGTATGTTATTATTGAAATTTATATTTATCGGTTTGACAAAAGTTAATTTTTAGCATATGTGATTGTCATATAATTGAAACGCAAATTAAATTGACTTCACAAACATATTATATGATATGTAGTATTACCATAACCAGTCCTTTTAGATTTATTAAATTTTATTTATAATATTAACAAAACTAGACCAATAAAAAACCTAAGACCTTGATTGGTAGAAACAATATGAGTAGGCAGCCGAAGTAGTATGTAGTAGAATCAGTATGTTATATAAATTATAATGCAGTTATATGATTGGTAAAGCTGTAACATTTAAAATATCAAGTTATTAAAATAGATATAATAATAATTAAAATAACTAATAAAAACAAAGAAAAACGATGACGTTTAAAAATTGGGTTAAATGGCTTTGTATGCACTTGTAATATTTGGCCCTTTAGTGGTCTAATATATGGTTGACAAAAAAAAAAATTCGGTTAGGTAACATCTTGCAGACTCTGACATTTTTCTGGTTCTAATAAGTTACACAAATACTAGAATATATAAGTATGTATTTTAAAATATAAAAAAGAATGAAAAACTGAAGTATTCATATGAACACTATTTATCATAAAACATGAAACAACATGTATAATATATGTGCGCAACATTAAATTAGAAACATTATTTTACAATATAAAAAATTCTTACGCATGTTGAAAAACACAAATTCAAGGGTAAATTTCAACGAGATAAAAAAAGCACATACTTTGCTTTTATTCACTGACGGCTTTTTTTGGTGGAAGAAAAAACTTTTGTTAATAACCTAAATATATAATAAAGTTAGACGTAGTGAAGATTAGGTTAGAATATCTTGTGTTATTATCTTTACAGTTTGTATTCAAGTATATAAGAGTAGATTCATAGTTATAGATTAATAGGTTAAATGCTCTTTTAAAAGCTCACTATGTTAATATCCGCGCCTTGCGCGGAATAAATATTATATATAAAAATTATTTTATGTATTAAATGTTTTTACATATTACGAAATAATAAATATATATTGAATAATTAAAAGTCACCAACTATTAAATATATAATTAAATTGGTGTGAACATATAAATCAATTTTATTAATCTAAAAAATATTCTTTTAATATTTGATAGGATTTGTAATTAAATTTAAATGATACTAACATACATAGTATATTTTTAAAATTAATGTCTATTAAATGATGATTTCTACTCATATAGTTTTTTTTTATCATTTGTATCTTTTATAGAAAAAAAATTAAATTACTGATAATAAAATTTTAATTGTGGGATTAATAGTTTTAATAATTTATAATTTTTTAAAAAAATAAACTGTTAATGTTCGTTTAAAATTTTTACCAAAAAATTGTTCAAAGTAAATTTTGAAACTAAAAGATTTATGTATTTTATATGGTTTATAGTTTAATTTAAAATTATATATATATATATATATATATATATTAATCTTAATAATTAATTAAATTATACTTTTTACTTATATAATTTTGTAATCATTTGAATGTGAGACTTTTAACAGTTTTAGTAATTTATAGTCGTTTTTTAAAATTCAAAATATAACATATACAGAAAAATCTAAATTTTTTATTATATGGTTATTGTGGTTGTTTAATTTATTTAATAGTTTAATATTAAACAAATATGATAGAAGATACACTATTTTTTATCAAATCTTTATTATTCAAAATCATTAATTGTCATATATACTTTAGCCACATTAGGCAATTCCGTAAATTTTATTTAAGGAAATAATAAAGTACATTAATAATGAATTTATTGTTAGTTTAATAAAAAGTTTATTATATAATTAAATGGACCAACATATTTCTCTAATGATTCTAAGAATCATCTTATTGATGACACGTGGCTACAAAAAGAAGTTGTAATGTTTCTCAAATAATATATAGGGGATTTTAAAAGCTCAACAAGATAGCGTTATGATATGGAGCATATCAGGTAAGCCATGCGCAGCAATAGTATCTCAATATATTTTTTAATATTAAATTAATGATAATAAATCTACGTTATAATAGGGCAGTTGCATCACTCCTGATACGACACGTCAGCAATATGTGGATCCCACTTTTAAAAAGTGTGAAAAAGTGTCAAGTCTGTGACTCAGACCCGGGTTATTGATACCTAAAAAACAACATTTATACCACTGAGCTAAAGGATTCTTTGTACATTGATGGCTAAAACAAATATATATTTATGAAGGTCGGAACCCTTTGCTTCTTCGGTTTTCTCTGTGGGACCCACACTTATTTATTTTATCTAATGATTTAATAAATACTTTATAACTCACGTTTTGAAATGAGATTCGTTATAAAAAAAGCCCAATAAACTTCTTTGGTCTGTAATCGTTCTCTTCAGTGGAAGTTTAGGGCTTTCAATTTTTAATCATCGGTTCATGACTCATCTAAGAAACACAGATTGGCTCTTTGAGTTTCATGAATCAGTTTTTGTTCTTTGGTCTCTACATCTCCCCATCTTTAATAAATTCATAATCGGTTATTTTATTTTGCCTGATAAATCATGATTGTGTGGTTTTAATTTTCTTTGGTCATCCTTATCTTGCACCCTTTAATCTAACCAAGAAGAAGAAGAAGACATTTGTCGTTCAAGATGCTATCGAGGACTCAGCTGAGTCACACGGGAGACATACTATCTGTTGCCTGATTGTTCAAGAAGAGTTTATGTGTTGTGAAACATATTTGTTTCTTTTCATCAGTTGCTTTGTTTAATCTTTTTTTTC
>NC_027755.1:11442104-11442747 GCF_000695525.1 Brassica oleracea var. oleracea
CCATTCATTAAACTTGGATTTTGAAGATTATGTGCCTCACATTCTTTTTATTTTGATGGTTGTTAGGTTGAATGAAGATCATTGAATAAAGAAAATGTCGATGCTCCTGAAGATTTGGAGGGTACTTTATATTTCTTTCTTTGATAATTCTAGCGACATAAATTTGAACCTTACAGAAGATATATTGCAGAGCATCCTAATGATGAGGAAGAGGTGGAGGGAATTGATCTGCACCAGCAACGTTACCTGTGGGAGGGAAGTGACATGGATTACTTATACGACGAGGTAAGCATATCATTAGATGGTTTGCGGTCCATCTTTGAGAGCCGTCGAATGTAAGTGTCTATCGTTTTGAAGTTGCACGACACTAAGATGTAAAGAATTACTAATCACAATTACCTTACTAGCAGAGTTCTTTTGGGTTTTTGCACATCTATTGTCAATGGAATTAACACTGGAAATTAATGGTGCTATATTTCATGTTCCAAATGCTAACGCAAGCTCCAATGTTAATTCTCAGCTTTAACATGTCAAAATCACAATGCAGTGGATGTCTTAAGGTAATTCAGTAGGTACAAATGTTCCGTTAAAAAAAATCTAAATTGTATTTATGCATCAAACTTATCATCCGTAACATAATAAT
>NC_027755.1:11443511-11463794 GCF_000695525.1 Brassica oleracea var. oleracea
CAGAAAACAGTCCTTTTGCATATTCTATATGGAACCAAGAGATATGTCCTTTGTTTGATGATTGTATTATGATAGCTACTAACATAGGAGATGACTAGAGAAAGAGAAATGAGTATGAAACTCTTATATGGGTAGCTTTTGTAAACACATTTGGGTTTATTAACAGTTGTGACAAGCAATTATGTTTATAGTAAAGGAAACCCGCCGCAGCGTCAATAACAAATGCGCCTGTTTTTGGTTGTTTGAGATTGAAATAGCTTATGGATTTTCTAAATCAATATAATTAATTTGACTAAAGCTATCTTGGATGACAAAAAGAAGGATTGCAAGTTTAATAACTTCTACTTTAGACTTTAATTTCAACTAAATTATAATCAGTCTTTTATCCATATCATCTTAGTTATAATCGTAAGGATTTATTAGAATAAATAAACAGTTTCAACAATATTTAATATGTGATTTAATAAACAAAAGAACATGTAGGATTTTTAGGATTTAAAAAGATTGGAGACAATAGTTAATGAATATGAAAAGAATATGAAGCAGATGATGAAAAATGATTCGAGCAAATTAGTGGCAACACAGAGCTAAGCGAGATAAAAATATCGATCAATAAAGAATGAAAGAAGAATGAGCAGGGTTAAGTTATTACACAAGCCAAAACTAAGACAAATCAAACGACAGAACGTGAAAACAAATGTAAACAAGACAAAATGAGATGGTGAAGATAAAATGCATTGAAAAACTGAATGTTAGATTAGTAAGCAAGAGACAAAAATAGATTAAAATGCAAAAATTCCGCGCCTTGGTGCGGATAACGATCTCTAATGAATAGTAAAGAGAAATAACGAAGAACGCTCGTAAAAGAACTTTTAAATCCTATACCATTTGTCTTTATTATATTGGTTAAATGCCATTGAATTTTAAAATTTAGTTAAAAATTTGTATTATACTAACTTTTTTTGGTTAGATATTATGGGAAGAATCCCTACCACTAATGATGTTCTGAGAGCTTCTATTTTTCTGTAATTGATAGTTAAGCAGTCAGCCCACCAAACTCTGTTACCAACCAATCTCTTAGCAATTTTTTTAACACGAGAAAAAGTCAAAAATCTAAAAGGTTAAAAAAAGTTCCACATTGGTAAAGAGAAACATGAGTTGTACATGAAATGCTCTATAATTTGTTATAACAAATTATGATAAGACATTCGCTTTGCGCAGAGTGAATTTATATGAAAATTATTTAATAAATATTGTATAAAAAAATAAATTTATATTATTGATTAAATTAATATTTTTGGCCCTTAAACATTTTTTTTTTAAAACTTTTTTGTTAATTACATCATTTGTTATTGATAAGCTAATCCCACTTTTAAAAATATTTTAGGTCAAAAAATTACTTATCGCATAAGAACCTAACGTTTAGCCTGAAGAATCTCAGGCCTACTATTTGGTTACAATGAACTATGTCAGCTCGGTTTTATATCATGATTTATGAATTTAAAAGTTAATTATGGTTATGAGAAGTTTACGTTCATGTGCTAACCCTATCTATCTTCAATATTTTCTCATTTTGGTGTCGTTTTTTTCATTTTGGTTATTACTCGATATAGATATTGATTTTTGAGTTTATTCTCATTTCGTTATTTTGTTTTGGCCTGAGATTTAGAAAATGTTTAAGATTTAAAATTATTAAAGAGATACATACTTAGATTAAGATCTGCGCCTTGTGCAAAATAAATAATTATATATTAAATAACTAAAATATCAGTTATTATTATGTGATAAATTGGTATTCACATATAAATTAAACGACCGCTCTTGTTTATTCACAATCATTTTAGGGTAACTAAATCAAAACAATCAATTTTATCTATCGTATATGATATATAATTAAATTTAAATGTTATTAACGTAGATATGTAGTATACTTTTAATATGAATATTTATTAAATGAGATTTCTACTCATATGATTTTATGATTATTTGCATATTTGTGTAACAAAAGTTTACAACAATGATTTTTTTAATGTGGAATGTTTAGTGGTTTCAATAATTTATAATCATTTTAAAAAAATAATGAAGATTTCAAAATTAAAATATTAACTTTTCAATATATGTTCAACGCCGATATCAAAATATAAGTATGTATTTTCATATTGTATAGTTTAATTTAAACGATATAAATTTTATATATATATATATATATATATAATTCATATGAATTTATAATCATTGTATCTTATTATAGAAAAAAAATTTAAACCTTGTTCACAAAAGTTTATGTGAGACTTTTAACAGTTTTAGTAATTTATACTCGTTTTGAAACATTCAAAATACAACTTATACAAAAAAAAATTAATTTTTATTATATGATTAATGTAATTGTGTAATTTTTTTAAATAATAAATAATTAAACAAAAACGATAGAAAGTATACAGATTGTTAGCAAATCTTTATTATTTAACATCATTAATTACCGTATATATTTTAATAACATTTGATAATTCCGTAAGTTTTATTTAAGGAAAAAATATATAATAATTTCAATTTGATAAATGAATGGTCCATAATAGACATACTATATAATACAACATTCCCTAGCAATTTAATTTTGTACTAACAAAATTCTCAATTGATTCTCAAGCCGCCACGTAAGCAAAATTAGCATTTCAATTACGTGACAACTCAGCATGACACTTTTTTAATTAGTACAAACTAAAGGTTATAACTTTTAAAATGTTTCTCTTTTGATATATAGGGGATTTTTCCTATTTTATTTCAGGAATTGGGTTTTCAGAAAGGTCCAGAAATTTGTCATAAAGTTGTGAAATTTTATTATTAATAGGTTAAAAATCATTTTTAAATCAATTAATTACAGCCTATACACGTGATCAGTTTAAACAAATCGATTTGGGCTTAATTGCCACGGAGCTCTTACGCCGAGCGCCTATGCGGTCGACTAATTGGCTAGGGGTCCGCGTTTTTGAACACAGGCCAAATTCGCTATTACTTTGTCACAAGTTTCTTGATAATAGAAAGTACATAAAGGTTCAGAAAATACTAAGTTTATTTCATTGAGCAACAAAAATAAGGACATGATAAGTAGATAAAAATAATGAGAGAAAACAAATAAATTCCAAAACTAGAAAAACACACAAGCGTCATAAATTTGATACAAATTATAATATTAAAAAACGTGGAGTTAAACCCCTAAATTCATACTTTGCTGTAAACCTCAACTGGACAGTAATTAATGCTTAGTCATGATATTCATCTAATACCATATAATCATCTATCAAATCTAAATATTTAATCTAGTATCAGCTATACATCTGTAATGTTATTACAATACAAATCTAGTTTGGAATATTTTCTCCAAAAAAAAAGAAATCAAGTTTGGAATTTGAATTCCGTAGATGTTAAATATCAACAATGAAATAAGCCAATATAATAAATTTAGCTCAGGTTTACAAGTTAAAAGTGAAAAACCAAATCGTTATGATTTATAGTGACTTCATTTTTTTCTTTGATCAATTGTGACTTCATTATTAGGCACTTTGTATCGCTATCCCCCTGCCTTAAAATTTTGCTTTTTAATAAGAATGTAATTAATTTAGTTCGGTAGATCTAAGATTAGCTAGTTAGGTTGTAACTAAAACTAGGTGGCTAGATTAATTAGGTTTCAAGTTAAAATTAGGTGGTCAGGGTATTTATGATTTGTAATTTTGTCTAATTTTAGGTTGATTAAATTAGTTATTTAAATTATTTACACATTTAATTTTTAAAATACAAATTATATATATAATCCCCTATATATTAATATAGAAACATTTTAAAAGTTATAACATGTAGTTTATATTAATTAAAAAAACGTCATGCTGAGTTGTCACGTAATTTGAATGTTAATTTTGCTTACGTGGCAGATTGAGAATCAATTAAGAATTTTGTTAATCCAAAATTAAATTGTTAGGGAATGTTATATTATATAGTATGTCCATTATAGACCATTCATTTATCAAATTGAAATTATTATATATTCTACTCTTAAATAAAACCGATGGAATTACCTAATGTGAATAAGATATATAAGACAATTAATTATTTTAAATAATAAAGATTTGCTAACAATCTGTATACTTTCTATCATTTTCGTTTAATTATTTATTATTAAAATAAATTACACAATTACAATAATCATATAATAAAAATTTAGTTTTTTTTTGCATATGTTGTATTTTGAATTTATCAAAACGAGTATAAATTATTAAAAATGTTAAAAGTCCACATAAACTTTTTTGATCAAGCTTCAATTTTTTTTTCTACAATAAGATATAATGATTATAAAATCATATGAATAAATAATTTTATTTTAATAGGTGCTTATGTTAATATATATATATACTTCATATCGTGTAAATTAAACTATACATCATATGAAAATACATATTTATATTTTGATATCTGCGTTGAACATATATTGAAAAGTTAATATTTTAATTTTAAAATCTTCATTGTTTCATTTAAATGATTATAAATTATTGAAACCACTAAACATTCCACATTTAAAAAAATCGTTGGTGTAAAATTTTGTTACACAAATATGCAAATAATCATAAAATCATATGAGTAGAAACCTCATTTAATAAATATCTATAGTAAAAGTATAATATATATCTATGTTAATATCATTTAAATTTAATTATATATTATATATGATAGGTAAGATTGATTGTTTTGATTTATTTACCCTAAAATGATTGTGAATAAACAAGAGCGGTCGTTTGATTTATATGCGGATGCCAATTTATTACATAATAGTAATTGATTTCTTAATTATTTAATATATTATTATTATTTTATTATTTCATAATCTGCAGAAAAACATAAAATAAGTAATAAATATAAAATATAAAATATAAAATATTTATTCTGCTCAAGGCGCGGATCTTAACATAAGTATGTATCTCGAAAATAATTTTAAATCTTACACATTTTCTTAATCTCATGCCAAAACAAAATAACGAAATGAGAATAAACTAAAAAATCAATATTTATATTGAGCAAAAACAAAATGAAAAAAATGACACAAAAATAAGAAAAATATTGAATATATATATGATTGGCACGTGAACGTAAACTTTTCATAACCATAATTAAATTTTAAATTGTTAAATCATGATATAAAACTGAGATGTCTGAGATTCTTCGGCCTAACGTTAGGTTCTTATGTGATAAGTGATTTTTTGACATAAATTATTTTTCAAAATGAGATCAGCTCATCAGTAAACAAATTATGTAATTAACAAAAAAAATTTAAAAAAAATTCTTTAAGGGCCAAAAATATTTATTCGATCAAGAATATAAATTTTATTTTTCTATACGATATTTCATTAATAATTTTCATATAAATTCATCTTGCACAAGGCGCATGTCTTATCCTGGTATATATTTTATAAGTAGCCAATTTTAAAATACAAACACGTTCACCACTTGTGAAGAAAAGAGATAGTGTTATCTCAAGCCATAATGGTTTAAGATACATGGGCGTGGTGCTGATGCTTAAAATTTCTATCGAAAACCATAATCCTAAACCAAGGGGGTTTAAAGAAAACCTATTCTTAATTCTATTTCTAATTGGTTAAAAATAACCGAACCGACTCTTAGTGGGTTTAGAACGCCAAATTATTAATTTTAATAGGTTTACATAAATAATAAAACCAAATACACTTAACATAGACCATAATGGTCATGGCTAATCTTTTTAGGTTAATCATAATCAAGCTGGCTTGTCCTTCCATTTTTTAGGCCGATAAATGCCTCTTTCGACCAACTCCTTATTGGGCTCGTTCCACTTCAAATTTGATCTGAACAAGTTGCTCCTCAAGCCAATTTGGTTTATTAAAATCGTCTTGTTGCTCCATTTCCAGCTCTGGATATTCATCTTCAATTTCCAAACCATTTCTCGAACATTTCGGCTAGACCACCCTATTTCTCGATCATGTCTGCTTAACCACTCCATTTTCTGTTTATTCAGGTTTGTCCAGCCCATTTCCTGATCAAGACGGTTTCTCAATGGTCTTCCATGGTTGTCCAAAGTCAGTCCGTGCTTGATTAAGGCTGCATTAAGGTCCATAACCTTTTCTTGGTCCAGTACCTCATGAATCATGCCAATAAGCTCTCCAATAATCCCATTAGGTCGTGACATGATCCATTGCTTATCTTCTTCCTGCATTTACTTCATGTCCTTAAGTATGAAGCTGATCAGGATTGCATCATTCTCTATCCTTTCAAAAGGATTTGTTTTCAAATCCGAGCCTTGTAAGATAATAGAACCATGATCACTCAAAACCAAACTCCTTGCTCTTTTTATCACGAGTTGGTTCCTGTTTTTCACACAACACATTTCTTCTCCTGGATTGAATACAAAGTGTCGCAAGTCCTTCATGTGCCTTAGAAGTAGCTCACTGTAAGCAACACTTAAAGCAAGCAGTTTCTCCCTTTTACTTGGATCAGATCAAGTTTCTTCTGAATGAGCTTCTCGCCATTTATTCCATACACACACCTCAGCCATTACTGTATCAGTATATATTGATTTTCACCATGATCAGAACATAGTATTGGGTCCCCAAAACCGTGCATGAACCTTGTTTAGTGTTCTGGTGTCAAACTAGTCCATTGAGCTGAGAAGGAGAATGCTTCTGATGTCTCTTAAAGCACCTTAACAAAGCACTCATTAAAAATTTACATCTATGTACGTTTTCATTTCTCCCCATACTCACTCTCAAGCTTTGGCTTATATTTGACCACAACATCTTCCTACTTCGTTTTTCTCAGCTTGTTCTGATCAGTTATAGTCCTGATTGATATACCATGGATTTTACCCATAATTAGCCATTGGTATATAGGTGTTTTCATAACTAATTACTATTATATAGAGTCTGTCTAGAGTATTTATAGGTTCAGGTACGTTCTGGAGAAATATTGTGATTTTGGAGCCTTTTGAGGTGCAGAACTGCACAGACGCGTCAGATATTTAGCTATAGATGGATACCTTTCCACCGTTAGATTGAGCCCATAGTTTGACAAAATATATATCTTTGAGTTAACTTTCCAATTCCGTTGGTTTGAGGTCAATCAGCATCCTGTAACAGAAGTTATGCCCGTTTTACTGAAGAGTGGTCAGTCTGCCTCGCGAGAGGAAGCTGTCGAGAAGATGCAGGACTGTCGATCGACGTTACAGCATTGGTGTCGGTCGACAGTGATGCCAGAATAGGGGCTGAGCATATTTTATGACTGCTGAAGCCCAGAAGCAATCCCAAATTAACAGAATACCCTTGCACGACAAGAAACCCTATTTATGTTATTTATAAGCCATTGTTGACGGCTACACGCTCTTTAAGCTTTCTTTAATTCTAGTTCTAAGTGAGGAGAGAAGGGAGGAACTCCATCAGAGTCCTCCTGGATCTCCATTGGTTTTGGTTTTGGCTTTATATTATTTATGCTTTTCATTTATTCATCTATGATTTCTGTGACAAACTTCATGTGTGAATAGATCTACCTGTTAGGTTTAGGGTCAGATAGGTTATGAAGAATTAGCCCAAAATATAGAACAACTAAGTTGTGATATTCATCATAGGATTGTTCCAACTGCTTGTGTTCTAGAGTCATGAACTAGAACCCTGATCTTAGAATCATCAGGCACAATTGCGAACGCTTGGTTTTTTCTCTGAACTAAATTCTATTGAGCTAGGATTGCTAGAAACATACAAGAGTTGATTTAAGAACCCTAGTGAACTCATATTCAACCTGATCGTAAAGCTTGCTAGAAGCGATATGGATCGATGATCCAATAGATTAATCGATCGATATTGTGAAAGGTGTATCGATCGATATTCCTATAGAATAATCGATCGACACTTTCTTGTGATCAATAAAAGAGAGTTGAGATCCAAAATCTGGATATTAGAATGTCTATACAACGGAAGTTGTTAGATTTGTACTCCCAGTTGAGTTCTATAATATCTTGCAAGCAACAATTAGCCTCTATATCATTATAATCATGATTACCTGAATAGAATCCCTAGATCTAGCAACCATCCTTCCATCAAACAACTCTCTGCCAAGCTGAACAATTGTCTTGTTCAACTTGTTTACTGCTTTTTTAGTGTTTTGCTATATTTATTTACTGCTTTATAAACTATTAACCTAGCTTAATCATATAACTATTAGATCTAATTGGTTCCCTAGCTCCCTGTGAATTCGATCCCTAAGTACTACAACTCGACCTCTTATTTGAGAGAGTATAAATCACTCCTTAGGGTAATTTGAGTTTTGATCGCCATTAGATCTTGTTTAGTTAGATTTAGTCTAGGTTTTACTATTGTTCTAAAAAAACTAATAAATGTTTTTCTTCTGTTTCAGGTACATACATCTTAGTACCGGGAACAACAATGAAAAGATGATTTCTGGGTTCTTCAAAGAAGGAGCTTGCTGATTCACGCACGATCCGGAAGTCTACGAGGGAAGCATCGATCGACACCCTCAAAGCAACATCGATCGACAGCGTGAACAAAGCATCGAACAACACTATCCAACTTGTGTTTGACAACACTGTTCATCCCGGTACTGTTCATCGAGGTACTATTCATCTCCCGTCGATCGACACTGTTCATCCCGTGTCGATCGACACTGTTCATCTCGCTTCTATCGACACTGTTTATCATGCGTTGACTGACACTATTCATCATGACACTGTTCATCCCAACACTGTTCATCTCAACACTGTTCATCGGAACACTGTTCATCTCGTCACTGTTTACTGTGACTTTGTTCATCCTAGCACTGTTCATCCTGATACTGTTCATCCGGGGAAAAACGACACCACTTTCGGGGAGACAGAGAAGATCGAAGTGCTAATATTTGAAGTTGACGAGAATGAGATGATAAGAGACGAAGAAGGTCACACTCGCAACAGCGCAGGACAATTGATTAATGCTCAGGGTGCTGTGATCCTTGATGTGATTGCTGTTGCTGAGATGAATGACTTTGACCTGAGCCGAGAGTGGTATGATTGGGTAGGTCAAGACCCCTTCCAGGGTCTTCCTCACCAAGATTCTAGAAACCACAACGAAGAGCTTGAGGATCTCGTGTCAAGGATTGAGTAGAATGAAGTGTCTGAATACCACATGCTCTGCAAGATCTTCCCCTATTCTATCTCTAGGGATACATTCAGCTGGTTTAGTCAATTACAGCCAGGATCTCCAACCAGCTGGGAGGACATTGAAAGAGCATTCCTTTACAAATTTCTTGATGATGTTGAAGCAACTCGAGAAAAGGAGAAAAATGATAAATGGGACAGGTTCTTGGCATCGTTATATGAGGAGTATATGATTCCAATACAGCTGCTCGACGACATTATTGCAAAAAGGGATGAACATCATGGAATTGGAGAGCTGAGCAGAGTAGAGGAAGCTGGTACTGAAGACACGACCTTAACGTCGACCGACGGCACGACCTCAATGTCGACCGACGGCACGACCTCAACGTCGATCGACAGCACGACCTCAACGTCTACCAGCGTTACAACCTTAACATCGGTCGACAGTACGACCTCAACGTCTACCAACGGTACAACCTCAACGTCGATCGACGTTACGAACTCAGAAACGATCAACAAAACCTCAGCAGCTATCGAAAAGAACTTTTGTCATCGATCGATACCACTTGAAATCCCAAAAAGTTCGAGTTGTCCTCAGGACATCACAGACTCGACACATAAGAGCATTGATATATCAAGTTGTGATCCTACCTCAGATGGAGACAGAGAAATCACCATGGAAGATTTCTTGGAGCTAGAAGAGTTCTTGGAGTTGGAGGATGGAGAAAAGCTTGAAGACTTGGATTCGAGTAGAGAAGTCATTATGGAAGACTTTTTGGAGCTGGAGGAATGACTTGAAGATATGGATCAGAATTCGAAGAAGAAGCTTGATGATGATCAACATACTTCGAGAGGAGATCTAGAAACTTCACCAAAGGCTAGCATCGATCGACACCAACCTGATGGGATCGATTGACAACCACCCCACATCATCGATCAATGCCCACCCTATATCATCGATCGACAATCATCAGATAGCATCGATCTACACCCACACTCCATCATCGATCGATACCCACCCGATTGCATCGATCGACACCCACCCGATTGCATCGATCGACACCCATTGTTGGACGAACAGGACGGTTACATAGTCGAGCTGGAACAAGTTGAGGAAAGAGTGCACGAGTCTGAGGCTTCACACAATGCTGACTCCAAACATCTGAGACCACTTATCTGCGCAGAAGAAGCTGATGGGTTTTACAAAAGAGTGAAGAGGATAAATGACCCTGTGAAGATTGTGGTTCCATGCGCAGTATTTAAAGCTGAATCTCCTATTCCACCCAATAGAAGTATGCAGTTCAGTTCTTACATTGAGGTTTTGGATGATCATCAGCACATAGAAGCTTCTCATAGAGGGTTGCGATTTAGAGATGAAGTCGATAAGAGCCCAGCAGAAGCAGCATCGATCAACACCGACCAGATACCATCGAACGACACCAACAAACCGGAGTCGATCGACATTACCACTTCACCATTGATCGACACTGGACGTGTATCAGAGCAGAAGGAATTCGATGTGTGTGGAAATCTTAGGGATGGAGATACCACCACGCGATCAGACAAATCTGGGGGAAAGAAGAGGAGGAATTGGAAGAAGAGAAAAAGGATCATGGGTGATTCTCAGTTATCATTGATTCCTCGCTTCTCAGATGGTGTCAGGAAATTCAGTGTGCGCAGAAGATGCTTCTCACAGCCATTTGCAAAGCTTCGAGCACTCTTTATTGCTGAGATGATAGACAAAGGAGAAAAGTTTATGGAGGAGGCTTTCACACAAGAATGATAAAGCTTCAGATAGTAGAAATTGAGACTTATTTTGGAGCGAGTTCTCATCCTCATCCGGACTAAATCAGATCTCTAAAGTCAAGCTAAATGACTATAACAAAGCGCTGAGTGGGTTGCCTCCCAGTATTAGGTAATTTCTTTCAGTTTAGTTTAGATTGTTACTGATTAAAGTTTTTATTTATTGCAGGTCAAAAAAAAAAAATGACGGATGAACAGTAACGACGGCACTGTAGCAATCGCACTGTAGCAATCGCACTGTAGTATCGATCGACACTGTAGCAAGGAAATCGATCGACACTGTAGCAAACAAATCGATCGACACTGTAGCAGAAAATCTGGAGTTACTGTAGTAGTGTTACTGTAGCAGAACACTGTTCATCAGGAAAAAAAAAATTATTTAGATAAATGGTTTTATTATTTACTGACTTGTAGTGTTTTATTTATGTTAGGTAAAAAGAAAAAATGATCCAAGGTCCATGAGTTCTGAACCAGTATTGATCGACGATTGGCCAGCGTATCGATCGACAGAGCATCACATGTATCGATCGCCACTTAACTGTGTTTATTGATACTCACATCAATGGCAGATATACTTGCGAAACCTTGTTAATATTGTCCTTATGATTTATTTTCCCACCAATCTTAGACTGTATAACACTGGTCACAGTGTTGTTTAAGTCTGGGGGAAGTTCTACTAATATTGTGTTTTAGTTAGCTATTGAGAAATTAAAAAAAAAAAAAAAATATCTGAGTAGACGATTCCTCAGCACATCGATCGATGAGACCAGCTCTATATCGATCGACAACACTTTGGATCCAATGATCGATTGTCTCTTCATTGTGTCGAATGATTGCTCTAGCCATCGACCGATGAGACCATGTCGCTATCAGTCGACAACACTTCATCAACAACGTTCAATTGTCAGTTCATTGTGTCGATCGACAATGAGCAGGTCATCGTTCTTACTTGTTAAATTATGTACTTATGATTATTTCTCACCATAACTCCGACTAGATATACACTGGGGACAGTGTAATTTAAGTCTGGAGGATGTTTACTGATATTCGTGTGTTCATGAGTCTTATAAAAATGTTTTCAAAAGAGTTTTATTGAGTCAAGAAGGGGATAATGAACTTATTAGATTTTTGCTTATTATCTAACCACTCTTTAGCATCATTCTAGACTTACTGATTGCAGATAGTACTAAAGATACTAAAGTGGATCAACCTGTCAACTATTCACACTTGCTGAGATTGTTTGAAGGAACCAAAGCTGACCTCCAACACTAAACCTGACACAACTGCTTGTCTTGAGGCTTGGTATCCATGGGATCGGATTCTTCAAACAAGTTTGGAAGGTAAAACCTTGTGTAGATTTATCACATTTTCTCTCTCTATTTCGACCCTAGATTTATAGGTAGAGATATTTATTTTCAAAAAAAAAAAGAAAAAAAAAGAAGAAAAAATATATAAAAAAAAATATATATAATAGGTGTTAGTTAGGTGGAATCCGAACAAGACTTGGTGGCTACAACCATTAAGGCTTGCTTCATAAGGATTCCAACAAAAAAAATTCGAACGGGACTTGGTGGCGGCAATCATCAAGGTTCGATTCACATGAATTCTTGGTTATAGGTCAAAAAGAAGTGAACAGGACTTGGTGGCAACCACCACTAAGGCTTGATTCATGGAAGCCTGTCCAATCTTGGTCAATGATCCTGCAATGGAAGCATACTTTGACTAAAGAGAGCAATTAGTAGAGAGAAAAGATAGGAACTAACTTTTACCTGCAGATCCAGATACTTGTTTGAAAATCCTTGCATCATGTGATTGATACTCTTAAGGTAAAGTCTGCACTTTTATTTATGTTAAGAAATGAGGTTGGAAGAGGGGAATGTCAGACAGAATTTGCTAAGTTGTTGGCTAGGTGAATTTGGTTGCTAAGCTAGGATATGGTATAATGTGCTTTTGTGATTAGAACTTCTTAGATGTGGATTGCAATATTGCAGAGGTGATGATTCTAAGTTTTAAATCATGTGAGTCCGGAGTCCCTGCTGTTTTCAAACCTCTTACAGAGAGACTGTCCGCCTGTTTTGCTTGAGGACAAGCAAAAGGGTAAGTCTTGGGGAGTTGATATACCATGGATTTTACCCATTATTGGTCATGGTATATAGGTGTTTTCATAACTAATTACTATTATATAGATTCTATCTAGAGTATTTACAGGTTCAGGTACGTTCTGGAGAAATATGGTGATTTTAGAGCCTTTTGAGGTGCAGAACTGCACAGACGCGTCAGATATTTAGCTATGGATGGAGACCTTCCCACTGTTAGATTGAGCCATATTTTGCCACAAGATATAGATTTGAGTTAGCTTTCCAATTCCGTTGGTTTTAGGTCAATCAGCATCCTGTAGCAGAAGTTATGCCCGTTTTACTGAAGAGTGGTCAGTCTGCCTCGCGAGAGGAAGCTGGCGAGGAGATGAAGGACTGTCATTCGACGTTACAGCATTGGTGTCGGTCGACAGTGATGCCAGAATAGGGGCTGAGCATATTTTATGACCGCTGAAGCGCAGAAGCAATCCCAAATTAACAGAGTACCCTTGGACGACCAGAAATCCTATTTATGTTATTTATAAGCCATTGTTGACGGCTACACGCTCTTTAAGCTTTCTTTAATTCTAGATCTAAGTGAGGAGAGAAGGGAGGAACTCCATCAGAGTCCTCTTGGAGCTCCATTTGTTTTGGTTTTATATTGTTTAAGATGATCCAATAGATTAATCGATCGATATTGTGAAAGGTGTATCGATCGATATTCCTATAGAATAATCGATCGACACTTTCTTGTGATCAATAAACGAGAGTTGAGATCCAAGATCTGGATACTAGACTATCTATACATCGGAAGTTATTAGATTTGTACTCCCAGTTGAGTTCTATAATATCTTGCAAGCAACAATTAGCCTCTATATCATTATAATCCTGATTACCTGAATAGAAACCCTAGATCTAGCAACCATTCTTCCATCAAACAACTTTCTGCCAAGCTGAACAATTGTCTTGTTCAACTTTTTTACTGCTTTATTTACTTCTTTGTTATATTTATTTACTGCTTTATAAACTATTAGCCTAGCTTAATCATATAACTCTTAGATCTAATTGGTTCCTTAGCTCCCTGTGAATTCGATCTCTAAGTACTACAACTCGACATCTTATTTGAGAGAATATAAATCACTCCTTAGGGTAATTTGAGTGATATCATTGATCAAGAACATGTTGCCTCCTGACCATTTTTTTTTTCATCGCAGCTTACTTGGGACACACCATCCTCTCTCCCTTCAAAAGTATTTGACCAAAAATTATGTTCTTCAATAGTGAATGAGCTTTCAAAGTTGAGCTTGAATGCAACTGCTTTCTGATCCAGAATGTTGTTACTTCTTCCAAACTTCCTCCAGATTCAAGAACAACTTATTGCAGGCCCTTGACAAGTCTGAAAATCTTTGCTAAACTGATCTGAAGGCATACCATAAGTTTGATTAGTAATTCACAAGTTAAAGTAAAAAAATACTATCACCTTGATCAACCATGGAAAGCACCAATATAGAAGCTGTTGATGACTCTTCAAGCAATCCCCTTGTTTCTTTGATCAGGAATTTGTCCACACATAATTTGTGTTTCTCCTTCAAGTTCAGCCGCAAATGTTGGTAAAGAAGACTCTTGTGGTGGGTATGGCGGTTCAGGCTCCATGAAATCTTTAGGGAAGTCTTTTAGTAGATATTTGTATTCTCTGAGTTGCTTTAGCTCCTCCCAAGTGACGATTGGATCTTCATCATACCAACGTGCTTCCTCTTCTTCTCTCCACCATATTCTAGCCTCACCTCGTAGTTGACTAACAGCAAATGATAGCTTTCCCCATGATGGCAGTTGATTCTGCCAAATACAGTTATATGTGTTTACAACCAATGAAATGTACGTATTCTTTTTGACCATGTCCTCCAAAACAATCCTCATGTATGATCATGGAGAAAAGTGAGGTATCAACCAAGATCCTAAGGTTTTGTTGTTTTTCTTCTTCTCTCCCAAAGATCTTTGAATTCACTTTGGCTTTCAAAGACAAAAACGTGTGTTGATGGATGTGCTGGTGAAACTAGTTTAAGATCTCCAACACAAACTTTCAAGAGGATCTTATACCACTTGATACGGCTCTGGATAGGCTCTTTTGTCCCTGGAACACTTGAAGGAGTGTGTGTGAAAAGATCAAGAGATTGTAGATCTCTTGGATGGCATATGGGCTCCGCCTTCGAGTTGATTGCTCAGAGGTTGTTTATGCTACTCTTCATACACAGGGGCATCCTGCTTGATTTTTAGGATGGATCTCATAAACTTTAACTCTTCCTTAGTGTTATATAGAACACGTTCACCACTTGTGAACAAAGGAGACAGTGTCGTCTCAAGATTGGTTTGCACCAAAAAGAAAGTATATTGATAAAAGTGTAGTTGAAGATACATGGATGTGCTGCTGATGCTTATAATTTCTAGGCTAAGAGCACTAATCCTAAACCAAAGTGGTTTACAGAAAACCTATTCCTTATCATATTCTAATTGTTTTAAGATAGCCAAACTAACTCCTAATGGGTTTAGAAAGCCCAAATCCTAATCCCAATGGGTTTACATAAATAATAAAACCAAATACACTTAAAATAGACCATAATGGTTGTGGATAGGCCAATCATAAACCAAGCTGGCTTGTCCTTCCACTTTTTGGACCATTAAATGTTTTTTTCAACCAACTCTTTGTTGGGCTCGTTCCACTTTAAATCTGGTCCGACCAAGTTGTTCCTCAAGCCACTTTGGTTTATGAAAATTCTCTTGTTGCTTCATTTCCAGGTCTGGATCTTCATCTTCCATTTCCAAACCATTTCTCCAATATTTCGGCTAGACCAGTATATTTCTCGATTATGTATGCTTAACCACTCATTTTATGTTCATCCAGGTTTGTCAAGCCCATTTCCTGATCAAAGAGGTTTCTCAATGGTCATCCATGCTTGTCCAAAGTCAGTCCATGCTTGATTAAGACCGCATCAAGGCCCATAGCCTTTTCTCGGTCTAATACCCCATGGATCATGCCAATAAGCTCTCCAATAAGCCCATTAGATTTTTTTCATGATCGATTGCCTAGCTCCTTACTGCACTGACTTCATGTCCTTGAGTACGAAGCTGATCAGGATCACATCATCAATTTTGTAAAGATATGCAATAATCCATCAAACTACTGCTCTTTATTCACCAGAATCTATTGGAGTTGTTGAACGAAAAAATCAACTCTAAAAGAGATAATGAATGAAATGTTCCAGAAATCTGGATTGCCCTAGAGCCATGATGAACCCGTTCGTGTTTTGGTTTTCTCGGCGGTAAGTTTAGGTTTTTGATGTAGCCTTTGGTTCTCTGTTGATCCTTTGTTTTGTATGGGGTTTTAGTATTAGTTTGGATATGTTTTCTGGTTTGCAGTGCAATTTTTAGCTGGTTAAGATTTGGGGTGTTCATGTTTCTTAAGATTTGGCCAGGCGCTCTGACAAGGAGACTATAACGTTCTACCCCGTCCACAGCTAATGGACCACCCACGTCCGTTCTCTCGGCCCGTGGCACCATCCCATCTGACGGACGGTGCGTTAATTTTTTCGAAAGCTCAAAATCATTGTTTACTAACCCTGCAATCAACACATGACCTTTCCCCGTGCTTTGGCCTCACTTGCACGGTATCACGAATCACTTTCCGATAGATCACTCATCTGTCCACTACTCCAGTCCAAGCATGCTTAACTCTGGAGTTCTAAATGGATGATTGACCGAAAAGATAAGTCAGATTTTGGTGATTTTTGGAATTCTTGTAGACCTTTGCTCTAAGTCTCTCTGGAATGAATGCTTTTTTTTGTTGTGCTATTATAGATATTCTTTTGATGCTCTTGAAAATCCAATGAATGACTTTTGTTTCGACATGGTTGGACTGGACTGATGTAATTACCAGCTCTTTTTGGTGTGAACTTTGAGGGTCTTCCACTTTTATGTATCGGTTCTTTGGATATAAGTTTTTCTCAAGTCTTCTGCCATGTTCTTTGAAGTTTTTTCGACGTATCTTTATTCGTTGGTTTGGAGATCATGGTGTTTTTCTTTTTGGTTTGCAATCGTCAAGACTTTTTCCATGGTTACATTTAGGCCTTGAGCACCTCTGTAACACCCCCGAACCGTCCTAGGCATAGGTCGACCCACCGGCCAACAATCAAACAAGAACATGACCGACAGACGACCCACACTAAGGGTTGGAGATGAAAAGCTAACCGGCCAGCCAACAATCAAACAAGAACATGACTGACCGTCCAACCCAACACCATGGTCCGGAAGCGCTATAAGACGGGCTAGGGACAATCTGGTCAGAGTCACAAAATTTACTCCACAACCTAGACCATTTCGTCCACTAACACGTCATGCTAACTCAAGGCTTAAGGCTTTGCAATCTACAGCCAAAGTTACCAGTTCCGTTAGATCGAGGCCTAAGGCTTTTCAACCCGTACAAAGACCTAACGTTGTGTTGGTTCGGACTAAACCAATATCATATTGGACCCGTTAATTTTTAAATTCAATTATATGTCTTTTAAGAACATTTAAATATTTTAGGGATCCCGAATCCAAATAAAACGCAACGGAAACATAAAATGTTTTAAGAATCAAACCGTAGCCAAATGCATTGCAAATCTACTCCGGTGGCCTATGCGTCCAATCCTCTACAACCTGGTCTCTTGCGAAAAGGACAACAAGAGTTGGGTGAGTAACGTAAGGTCACTCAGTGAGCTGGCTACCTCTACCCAAAACCTAGTAGCTAGCCCAGACAACCCAAAATAACAAACAATCTAGCCTAAGCGCAACAAAGCTTAAGGCTAATCCCCAAAACAACACCGACTAAGGTATGCTCATCCTTAATCTAATAATAATAACCTTGGCCACACAGCCAACTACTAAAACAGATCTCTAACAATTCTAACAATCATGACTCCATCAGAGATAACACCGTATCTGGGTGCTAATACTGACTCGAGGGTTCCATAACCGCCAACACAACACAATAAGACTAACTCGACACAATAAACTAAGACGACACAACACTCTAACTTGGGCCCTGGTGACTTCGTGTTCATCCTCTCTATCGGCAATATCCTATCTTCCTACTACAGAGGCCAAAAGAAAGAACTTTCAACCGACCGCTTCCCACAGTCCTTCGGGTCACCGCGCGACAGCCCACAGTCCTTCGGGTCACTGCCACATTACACCGTCGTGTAATACTCAGCCATAGGACATGACCCCGTTCGTATGAGTCTTCCCGATCCAGCGAATAAGGGGTTTCCTTGAACCCGCTGGGTACGAGGGCGAGGAAACACTAGTCCACCCCAAAATATGCCTAGCATGGGCGGCTTTCACACCTGCTGTCGGCATAACACACACTCGACACAATTATCCCTAGGAAAGACCTAAGGGACAAGACTCCTATCCAAAACTAAACAATACTTAGGAGTCTACGACAATATCCACCAATACTCATAGTCCAGCCTATATGGCATAGGACTCGTAGTATCAACATCACAACTAGGAGATCGGCCTATATGGCAAAAGATCCCTAGACAACAACATTACCAAAATCCCTGCACAAACAATAATCTCAACCAGCCGCAATCATCCTAACATCCCTAAGGCATGTCTAAATCATAACTAATCAACCAAATAATAAATAATCAAGACATGCATATCATCCTTAAGCCAATTCAACTAGGTCATAATTCATCATAATATATACCGATTCATGAATAACTATAATCGATCATCTTAGTCCTAGTCCGGTTATTAACTCAGTCTTAATTCCATTTCATCTCAGCTTATCCCATGCTAAACTGAGTCCGGTTTAATAAATAACCCTAAGGACTCTATCATGCAACAGTGTGAGCATTCTACTCTATAGGAATACTCGATCTTCCCTAAGTTCCAAGTGGAACTCAAACAAACCAACTCACAATGTTTTAGGCCGGTGAGCAGCTGGTTGATCGGAGAGTTCTTAGTGAAAACCCAACGTCAATGTCTTGATTGGACTGGACTGGACTGATCAGAAGTCGGACATAGCCTCCTCTAGCTTCTGGATAGTATTTCGGAACTTCCCGGCAGAATTTCGGTTCTCGAAAACTCTTTAAAACTCTCGTAACAGCTCGGAATCTCTTGCTTTCTTTTTCTACTCTTTCTCTCACGTTTTTATGTTGCTTTGGACAGGTCTGGATGTGGAGAAATGAAGTGGGGTCGTGGGGATTTATAGATATCTTCAGCGAGTAACATCGAGCCACACGAGCGCTCGTGTGTCAGCCCGCATGCTTCTGGTTACATGCGCGGTGACACATGGGCACACACATGTCGTGAGGCATGTCCCAGACACATTCAGGGAGACACACCCACGTCCACATGTCCCTCAGCATGCACAGCCTTCATGCGTTGCGACACATCGCCCTCTGCATGTCAATCTGCATGCGTAGTTTGCAGATACTGCGACACCTCGAGCTACGACTTGTCAAGCTGCATGTTCAGCACCCATGCACCTCTACACCTCATCCTTGCGTTTACAATCAGCTGCTTAGTTTCTAGATATCACGTCCTGGCCATATGCGTAGAGACACCTCGAGCTTCTTGGTCGGTTTACGCGATTTTTGATCCTTCCGGCATATTTTTGACCCGCAATCAATCCCGAATATTTTTTACGCCCCCGTTCCGATGAGCTAAATATTCTTAACAGACTCTAAAATATTTCTGACCTTGATGAAAAATATTTCCCGAATCTCCAGCTTCCTCGAAACATTTCATAATACCGAAATTATGGTTTTTTCCCAATTTCGGATTTTCCCGTCGTCCTTCGATCCCGTCGTGCTTACCTCCCGTCCTGCTTAAATCCTGTCCCGCTTCTGACTTATGATGTCTCTGAATTAATATTCCGCTGATGCGAAGTTTTTGCGGATTACTTCGTGGTTAAGAAACGCTGTGCTTCGGAAACGTCTTGCTTCTAAAACGTCGTGCTTCCAAAAATGTGATGCTTCCAAAACGTCCGTCTGATCAATCTAAGACATCTTCTAACTATGGTCGAGCAGCTTATTCGACTCATAGTTTACTCACGATCAATTCTTCGACCACCTCGTTCTTCAAAATTTTTCGATCGATCTTTACTGCCCGCGATTCGACCACCAAGTTGATGTTCGACCATTCTTCTCCTTTCTTCGAATCATGTCAAGTTTTATGTGATCAAAACTCAACATTCCT